>NC_027750.1:30164597-30174115 GCF_000695525.1 Brassica oleracea var. oleracea
TTTCTTCCATATCAAGTGGAGTCTAAGCTTATCTTTGTAGAGGAATGATCTATAATAGTTTTGTTTGTGGTCTGTTTTGTGATTTGCATGTGTACTCCTTTAGTTGTGACTTTTTGTAAATTTTAAGAGATATTAATGAAAAAGTTTAGTAAATATGTTCATTTTCCACGACATTATCTTGCCAAAATTACTTGACATAATTAAAGTTATTGATACAACTTCAATAGCAAACACAATAAAACAAAAAATTAATCAAATTTATTGCAACTCAGGGAGAAGAATTCTCAAGAAAACTTAGTCAAATTTACAAAAGATAAAACATTACATAAGTTCAAAGCTAGAACACTTTCATTAGATACATAAGTAAAAAAAGTATATCTTATGATCTGAGAAGACACATTAAACCATGCTACTTAATATTCTTGAAGTTACTTAACACTTTTGAAAATTAAATAAACATATCTTAAAGTTATTTAAAATTTACAAAAACTAACGTAGAAGACTTCCACGGAAATCTTCTCAATTAGCTAGAAACTTTACTAAGCATGAATGTTGGTAGCCTTATAAATATCACCAATTAAGTTATAAATTTCATTCAGTAGCCCCAATATTGACTAATATACATGAATTAACAAAAAAAATTAAAAAGTCTTTATAGTTTTAGAAAAAATGAAAGTTTATTAAACATTGACGCAGACGACTTCCACGGAGGTCGTCTGGTAGACTTCTAGAAAGTCGTCCATTTAGGTTAGTTTTACAATTGATTTTTAACCTAGAAGACTTACATCGAAGTCGTCCATCTTTGTTTGTTAAATACAAATTTGAGACGGCTTCCATGTAAGTCGTTTAGGGAAAATGGGTTAGTTTTGCATTTAACCGGATTGTGTCAGAAATTTGATTTTTCCTGGACGACTTACATGTAAGTCGTCCAGTAGAAAATTAAAAATCAATATTTTGTTATACCTATACGACTTCCATGTAAGTAGTCTCAGGTTAGTTTTGCAATTGAAAAAATAAAACAAAAAAAATTATTTTTTTCTAGACGACTTACACGGAAGTCGTCCGTCCGACGACTTCCATGTAAGTCATCTAGAAAAACACATTTAAAAATCAATTGCAAAATTAACCTATGCACTGACCAGAAGACTTTCATGTAAGTCATCTACAGCCAGACGACTTACCCGAAAGTCGTCTGGACGAACAGATCTGGAAAAAAACTAATTTCATAGTTTCAACTAGTGAGATAACTTGTTTAGCACACAAAAGTCTTCTCCAAGCACCCAGAATCTCAAACAAAAGTGACCCACCAAGAATCGTAAGCGTCAATGGCTCTATGAACCATAAAATTTTGGGAATCAAAATCTTGGGTTTTTTTTGATGAATATGGAGATAAAGAAAAGAGATGTTGTTTTTGGTTCATAAGAATTGAGAAAGAAAGAGTGTAAATCGATTTTTAGGTGCATTAAGAGCTTTAAATTGGTTGTTCATGGTGGTTGGTGTATTGATGGCAATGACAATATTGTGAATACTTGAAGAAGATGAGGGTGATAGAGTAAAATATGCATTTTCAATCTCTACGGGATCGAAGAAAAGAAATTCAACAAGGAAGCTTGCAGGTAACCAGACATCAATGTTTCTGTTTGGTTGGTCTTATCATTTTCCCTTGCAAGAACTTATTATTCTCTTTCACAAGCTCCTACACTGACAGTGTTGAAGCTTACTTAACTTTATATCCGAATATTATAAGAATCTTTTAGGTTCAGCTGTATAAACTTGCTAAGATGAATGTGAGAAGAAACTGATTATTGTCATTTTTTACGTTTCAGCTGCTGCATTGATACCATTAAGACGATAGATGGCTCAGATTCCAAAGAACTAGATAAGTTCTTATCGGAAAACATAATTTTTGAAAGCCTCTTGTTTACTTCACAAAGGTTCTTATGAATTCCTCTTCATGAATCAAAGTTCTTATCATAGTTTAATATTTCCCACACTAACTAACGGATAATTGGAGTTGGTTATCATAGTTTAATATTTCCCACACTAACTAACGCATAATTCAAAGAGTGGTTATGCTTTGCTGGAGGCTCTAGAGGAGAAGACAAATCACCCTACGTCCACCCCTACGCCATTAGAGAAGAGACTATGGTCAGACCTGTGGAAGACCAAAACTTCCCCTAAGCTTAAACGTTTCTTGTGGCGTACGTTATCTGGAGCTCTAGCGGTGAAGGAAAGATTAAGGTCTCGGGGTATCCAGTTAGACACTACTTGCTCTTCTTGTGGTGTTGCTCAGGAAGACATTGGTCATGTTCTTTTCCATTGTCGTTTCGCAAAAGATGTATGGGATCTAGCTTCTATTCCGAGACCTCCGTCTGGGTCGTGGTCTAATTCAGTCTTTCTGAATATTCATCATCTTATAGCGTGTAGTAAGAAGAAAGACCAACCATTGGAAGTGGGTGGGATCTTCCCCTAGATCTTATGTCACCTATGGAAGGCTCGAAATGGCTTCTGTTTTGAGCATGTCAGACTTGACGCAGCAGTGATCTTGGATAAAGCTGCTATGGAGGCGGAAATTTGGGATGAGATGCAGAGTCCGATTCAAAAGGAACCCGGTCCACAGTCGAGGAATCCACCAGTTGCTCAGAAGTGGACTAAACCCCGACAGAGTGGTTGAAATGTAACATTGCAGCCTCTTGGGCTAGGAACAGTGCTGTGGTTGGGGGGCATGGATAGTTCGTAATAGCAATGGTGGGGTTAACTTTGGTCTGTAGAAGCAATGGCAAGTCTCAGAGTGAGTAAGGTGATCTTTGAAACATCCTCTGAAGACCTTAGAGATTGTTTTCTTTTACCATCTCGGAACCAAAGCATTAGCTACTCTGTTTCTACTCTTATGCGTCTATTGCGTAGCTTCTCAGCATGGAAACTGGAGCATGTTAGCAAGGACATGAATAGAGTGGCGTCTCTTATTGCCACTAGTGTCACTCGTGATAATCGTCTGCGCTCTTATGTCGCTGCTGGAGGCCCGTCTTGGTTGCGATCCAGGGTCCTGCAAGAAGCGTTATAGCTCCACCTCCTAGCTCCATGAGGAGAAGTCATGTAATGCCACCTGCTGGTGGATATTTTTCTTTTAACTTTCCTCTGTTGCTTTCTTTTCTGCCTTTGTCTGAGAATTAGACAGATTTATATTCTCAGACATTTTCAATTCAGAGGCTTTGCCTCTTGTAAGGGCTGTACTTTTGGGTTCCTCCCTTTTGAAGTTAATCAAGTGTTAAAAAGAAAGAATCAAAGTTCTTATCAGAAAACATAATTTTTGAAAGCCTCTTGTTTAGTAGAAACCTAGATGATGGTTCTTATTTCAATGGCTCCTCCGTCCCAGTTCCTGCTCCTTCGTATGGAAAAACCTCTCAGGTTATGGATTCAAGCCTAGAGGTAACAATATTTCTTCTACATTCAGTAATTTTTTTTTTTTTAAAGAACCTCTAAATAAGAGACTTCCATTGGAGTACAAAAATGTTGGTGTCTCTTAACTAGGTCTTTTAAGTAACATCTTATATATTAAAAAATCATTTAAGAGACACAAAGTAGGTTTTTGGGTTAATGATAGTCTTAGCAGCTGCATGAGTTTAACTCTAGCTTTTTTATTTTTATTTTGGTTTAAAAGAAACCACAGCTTTTAGTATATTAAACAAAACTCATTTGCTAAACTGCTGGTACAAAGCATTTAAAATTCGTTTAGATGAAACCAAAATTTTATTTTATATAAAAATTAATTTTCTATGTCTTTGTTTGTCATCTGATATTAAAATATTCGTGAACATTTTGTCTTTAACCATCTGCAAAAGAATTCAATGCCGACTCAAACAAAAAAAAATCTCAATTTTCAAATCATAACAAAAATCTCAATTTTCTTCTCCCCAGCCGCGTGCAGTGGCAGACTGTGAATATAGATCGGTCCTATGTGACTATATCCATGCACGTTTATCCTGTTCCAGGTCACCACCGTCCGCAATAGAGATCCATGTAAACACATTATGTTTGGGTATCAAAAGCCTATTAACCCGCCCTCCCATTTAACTCGTTCAATAATGGGCTAAGACTTTTTTAGTAAACTCTGTGTAGGCCCAATATATGTACATACTAAATACGGGCCTGCAAGACCCAAAGTCGTCGTGTTTGATAGGGTTTACTATAAGTTGTGTTTCTTTTGCTAGCGGACGACGACGGCACACAAGCTTCATTCAAGGTCAGACGAGCGAAAATGGTAATTATTTCTTCTGTTTTGTACTCGTTGAGCTCGTTTCGATTGTTGATAGATTCTGGTTAAGTCTCGTGGAGAACAACAATTCATGGTGGATTGATTTCTTGTTTTCAAGATCTCTAGTTTCCTTGGACTAGTTAAAACTGAGGCATGTTTTGTTCGAAGGTGAACATTCCAAAGACAAAGAAGACATACTGCAAGAACAAGGAATGCAAGAAGCATACATTGCACAAGGTGACCCAATACAAGAAAGGTAAAGACAGTCTTGCTGCTCAAGGAAAGCGTCGTTATGACCGTAAGCAATCTGGTTATGGTGGTCAGACTAAGCCTGTCTTCCACAAGAAGGTATAATACACTAATCACTTCTTCTTCTTCTTACAGTTAGTTAGTTGAGTAAGTGTTTTAGTTATCCTGAATCAATATAGCGAACCATTGCCTCTGTACTTTTGTCGGCTCTTTCAGATCAAAGTCATGTGAAAACATTTATTAGTAAATCTTGATTTGGGTTTCTTTTGCTTAGACTCTCAAACATCAGTTATAATCAGTTTTTTTTTCAAAGACTGAGATGTATTTATTTGTGACACGTTGAACAGGCTAAGACCACGAAGAAGATTGTCTTGAGGCTTCAGTGCCAAACCTGCAAGCACTTTTCTCAGCATTCGATCAAGGTAATAACGAACTATCTTCATACATCAGTTCTTCTTATTACCAGATCTGCAAGCGCTTGGTAATTTTTCTTACATTGTGTCGGCTTTTGTTTCTTCAGAGGTGCAAGCATTTTGAGATAGGTGGAGACAAGAAGGGGAAGGGAACATCTCTTTTCTAAGTTGGTCTTGTCTTAACTTTTTGCAAGTATTGTTACTTATGTCGGATCATGATTCCATCTGTTTTAGCTCTCGTAAAAGATAATCCCATCTTTGCTTGTTAAAGATATGGTTTGGCTCTTTATCATTTCACTTCTTTGTCAATACCATATAACTCGCAAATCATATTTCGTTTTAGTCTCGGTTTAGCCCAAACTCAGCGAAAGCTTCGTTTAGGCCTGGGCAAAAAACAGGAACCGAAGACTCTAACCTGAACTGAATCGAAATGCCCAAATGGTTTTTGTATTTCTTATTTGAAATAACCGAAAAACTGAATCAAAACCGAACAAATATCCAAATATATAAAATTATCAGTTATATATACATATATAATTTAAAAGTATTTAAAAATATTAAAAGAAGATTAAATTATTTTAAAGTATCTAAATTACCTAAAAGTATCCAAATATTTTTATTCGAAATATCCAAAATAATCTGAAATATTTTAGATTTTAATATGAATCATCCTAATTATTTGATATTTTACCCAAAATATCTGATATTTAATCTAAATTATTTAAAATAACCGAACTAGAACCGAAACTAGATGAGGACCAATTTTTTCCGGGTATTTTCTGGTTTATAGTTTTATTACTCAAACCGAACCGAGTCCGAAATTATCTGAACCTAACCCATACCGAAAATAGATCAGGTAATAAATGGATTTTCTAATCTTTTACATGAACTATCTGATACCCGAAATATCCGAACCAAACCTGATATCCAAAATTTTCATGCCTAGCTTCGTTCCAGAGGTGGGTACTACGAAAATGGGCTCGATCGCTGAAGAATGACTTCGTGAAGGTGTTAAGCAGGCCAACGATTGTGGTGTCCCAGACGCATGTTGTTGAGCTGTTTATAACGATATGAAAACATTGCAGTCTTTGAATTATTTTCTGTGTTTTTTTCGCTGCTGAGATTTCAAAACTAGGACCACGTTTTATTGATGCATGTCATCCTTGCGCGTAGATCATTAATCTTCTATGTTGATCAGCGGGTCACAATATAATACTCACTGCGTTCCTGAAAGTAAGATTTTCTATATTTTCTTCTTGTTTCACAAAAATAGATTTTCTATATTTTTAAAGTACTTTTGTATACTTTTGAAAAATATTAATTACAAATATTTGAATTGATTAGATTTAATTGGTTGAAAGTAATTAGAAAGTGTATAGAAAAATAAATAATAAATTAAATTGTAAACATTTATTATATTTTTAATAAGCGTAAAATCTCTAGAAAATCTTATTTTTGGGAACGGATATAGTATTTACTAGGTGATTATCTCGTGCTCATGCATGGATACAAACATTTACGTAATAATTGAACTAAAATAATTGATAAAAAATAAATTTTTATAACTTTTTATAACTTTTAAGTTATTTTATAACTTTATGTATAATAAAAATATATTGTACATTATTATCTTCCCATCTTAATTGGATATGTTATTTCACATATAATATTTTGTATTTTTTAAATATTTATTTTTGATATGTTAAATTACATATAATATTTTAAATTAAAAATGATTTTTAATTATGTTAAAGTTGAATTATTATTTTCTTAATTTCATTTAGTTCAGTTCATCCTATTATATTTGTAAATATATTTATTGATTTTTGTATAAATGGGTATATATTATTTTAGAAAACATAAATATTAAATCAGAGTTGTATTAATAAACATAACTTGTACTATTTTGAAAATTCATACACAATTTTAACACTACTACACACTAAGTCATAATAATTTTTTGATTTAATTTTTCATATTAAGAATGGTTTTTATTCATATTTTAGTATACTGGATTGTATCAATTTTCTGATCACAATTTTTTTGTTACAATTAAACTAAAATAATAACATTAGTTAAGTTAGATTTTGTTTACTTTTATCTTAGGACAAAAAATATATTTTGTAAGATTATATATAATTTGATATATGCTGTTTTGAATAAAACTAGAAAAAATCTAAGCGTTCATAAATTTTGTTATAAAAATTATAATCATTCAACCAAAAATATATTGATAAATAAGAAATATTATTTATTTTGTTGCAGCCTTGCAGTTTTAAATATTTATTTGGTTTTAAAATAATCATAAGATATAATCATTTTTGAAAAAATAAGATATTAAATAATCATTTATGTTGTTTAAAATGATTTCCTTATTAATTATCAGATCAAAAGAAATTTTGATCAAAAACAATTATTAGATCAAAAGATATTTATAGTAAAAAATATTACTATCTTTTGTGTTCACATTAATTTTTACTGTAGTTTATTACACCATTACCCCTAATAATATTTCTGATTGTCATTAAATGCTATTATTTATGTTTCCTTTTTCTTAATAAAATTATGATTAACTATTTAATGTAATTTTACTTTTTTATTAAAGCACATAAATAATAAAAATAAAGATTTGTAAAATATAAACATAGATTTTTATATAAAACAAATTTTTTTTTATTATTCTTTATTTTTCCTACAACAACAAAAATTAAAAAAAAAAATATCTGAATTATTCTCTTTTAAATTTGTTTTGTGAAGTCATGTTTATATATATTTATTAGTATATATTTTAAAAATTTATAGATATTTTTTATTTAGGAAATGTGTTAAATTGTTATGGTATCACACGCACTACAAGTGAAACTCTTAGCCATAACAGTTTTCGTAGCTTTATGCATATAATTTGCTCGGCTATTCTACCAATAGCAACCAAAATCCACAATAGTGATCAGTAGATATGGTGTTGTGACTGTCGGTCTAGTAACGAAAGTGTGTGTTCATTTGAAGATATTTTGTAATTAACGGTGAGATAAAGACAAGCTATTTCGCAATTTTAAAAATAATAGCATTTGAAAGATCATTAACAGATATATATTTGTTACAAAACATATTACAATTTGATATTGCCGAGACAGTTTATGATGATATGGTGTCTAATGAAGTACTTAACCAAGCCGCTGCTAGACCATTTACACAAACTTCGCTGCTAGACCATTTACACAAACTTTTATTCTAACAAAATTGAACATGCAATAGTTCTCTACTTCTTGGCCGGCATTCGAACTTCGAACTCATGATCGTGAAGATGTTTATGACAAGCTAATAAATCATTTGAGTTACAAAAGTCGGAAATAGTACTGTACGTTTGTAAAATGCTGATATCAGCATTATCAGTATTCTAGTAATAAATAAAACAAAAACAAAAAGATTTGCATGGCTCTTAACTCAAGAATATCACCTGGTCAGAAGACAAAGGAGCCGGAAACGTAGGTCTGAGGTTATTACCAGAACCGAACTTGCCGAAACGTAGGCCTGAGGTTAGTCCAAACCGATCCAGACCCGAAAAGTTTGTTTTTCGTTAGTTTGGTTCGAAAGTTCAGTTTGGTTCAAAAGTTCGGTTCGGAAACTAGAAAAAATTTGGTTTTCGGTTTGATTCGGTAATCGGTTAGTTTAGTTATAAAAAATCCAAATAATACCATTTTTAATAGAAATTCTAAACTAGCCAAAATCCGAATCGAAATAACCAAACTAAACAAAATTAGTCATTTTTAATTTTGTTCAATTTAAGCCAAAAATTTAACTGAACTAACCGCAAAATCAAAAACTTCGATACATTTATTTGAAACCGAACTAACCAAAAAAGGAACCAAATTTTTTTTGTTTCACTTTGGTGAGATTCTGATCAATCCAAAGTAACCGAATTCCAAACTATGCGACTGAAGAAACCGAGTCCGCCTAGGGAAACATATTTAAACTGGCTTATCTTAGATTTATAATATAATAGTACAGTTGCATCTTTTCTGAGGCGACACTTCAACATTTTGGTGGCTCCCACTTTTAAAAAGTATGAAAAAAGTGTCAAGCCTGTAGCTCGAACCAGGGTTATCTAGATATAAACACCAACATTTATACCACTAAACTAAATGATATTTTGTACATTGTTGGCCGAAACTAATATATATTTATGAAGGTCGGAAACCTTTGCTTCTTCGGTTTTCTCTATGGGCCGGGCATACAAATGTATTATGAGTTTCATTTTTAAATGAGGTTCATCACGTTATATGAAAAAAACAACAATTATAGTTTTTTCATATTGTAAACTGTCTTCGTTTAACATTAGTTAGGGTTCTTTTCATCATTGTCTTAGACAAATCTGAGTTACAGAGTTGCGCTGTGTGTCGGTTCATAATCTATTTTTTCACCGGTGAACTCTTCATCTCCCTATCTTAAATCGCTTGATCTTAAATGTTCCTTATTTGTAGCCTTTCTGTAAACCCTATATATATAATTCTCATCTTTGATGAACCCAATCTGCATCTACACAAAACTCATTGACTAGAAAATGTCTCTCTGCCTCTCCAGTTCCTCAAACCGGCGTTCCC
>NC_027750.1:30174140-30174426 GCF_000695525.1 Brassica oleracea var. oleracea
TTGGTCGTAGTAGTCAGAGCATAGCCTCTAACCTCCTCGCTTATGGGATTCCCTGAACTTCAAGAAAGACACTGAGTTTATAGGAATCACAGTTCTCTTCCTTGATGGAAAGGTAAGTTAATCTTCGATTTATCACACTTATTTAATATAATTGTTTTTAATTGATTTCCTGATTCTTTGTTAAGTAATATTATTTGCAGATTATGTGATTCATGGGTTTATTCCCGCCGGACGTGCTAATCATTACATGCCATCTTTGAAAGTCGGTTCCATTGTGAAAGTCGAT
>NC_027750.1:30174450-30174923 GCF_000695525.1 Brassica oleracea var. oleracea
CTAGGTGATCAAGCATGTACAAGATAATTGATCATCCATTCCTCATTCGTTTCATCTCACCAACTATTATTGATGAAGTCATCACGGGTGCTCCTGAGATCAATCTCCAATCATAATTAGACTGTTTGACAATTTCCAAGTGATTGCGAACACAAACCTAGAACTCCCAGGTATATTATCATATTGCATCTGGGTGTATAATATGTTTCGTTATCATAACTGATATTTAAACTTGCATATGTGGTTGGACAAATCCGTTATGTCCAAGGCTCTGACCTTAGCAAAAAAATAACTCGAGTCGTTATTCGTCTCCTCATTGATCCGTAAGAAACAATCAACACACAATTCTCTTTATATTATTATCTATAGTGTGCTAACATCAATAATCAAAAATATTTCCTAACCAAATTATGTGGTCATCTATTTATCTCCCTTACTTATCAAACTAATTTTACACAAACCTTTATTTTACA
>NC_027750.1:30175286-30175688 GCF_000695525.1 Brassica oleracea var. oleracea
AAATAAACTTCAAAACAAATATACCAAACCAATCACCTCAACTAAAACGCAACGACACATACATCGAGTCAGCTAAACAAATACAAACTACACGGCCAGCTATTTAACAATATACAAACTTACTTTCACAACGAAGAAGACGAAGACGACAACCAAGATCAGTGAAATTACCTAAACAAAAAAGCAGAGTAAGTTATGAACTCTGATAAATACAACTAACAATGATTTTTGTTTACATATTACCCATCAAATAAAAGATAAACAAACACAACCACAACAGGAGATACAAGAGACAATCCCGACAGACACAAAGACGACAACAACAGCTTCACCTACTCACTCTTCTTGTCTAATAAAAATAGCTTACATGTCCAATGTCAACAGGCCAATGCTATTGTCTTC
>NC_027750.1:30179306-30188935 GCF_000695525.1 Brassica oleracea var. oleracea
CTTTATTTTACAGCTTAAAAGAAACCACAACAACCCAGACAATCAAAACACCAAAAACTAGAATTCCAAAAAAGACGAATCATTAATGATTACCTCTCTTTCTTGTCTAATCTTAGAAATAAACTTCAAAACAAATATACCAAACCAATCACCTCAACTAAAACGCAACGACACATACATCGAGTCAGCTAAACAAATACAAACTACACGGCCAGCTATTTAACAATATACAAACTTACTTTCACAACGAAGAAGACGAAGACGACAACCAAGATCAGTGAAATTACCTAAACAAAAAAGCAGAGTAAGTTATGAACTCTGATAAATACAACTAACAATGATTTTTGTTTACATATTACCCATCAAATAAAAGATAAACAAACACAACCACAACAGGAGATACAAGAGACAATCCCGACAGACACAAAGACGACAACAACAGCTTCACCTACTCACTCTTCTTGTCTAATAAAAATAGCTTACATGTCCAATGTCAACAGGCCAATGCTATTGTCTTCTTATGAGAAATACATAAATTCGTTTAAAACTCATTAAAGTCCAAATACTTAGAACTGTCACTCATTTTATAGTTATTTTTACAAGTCTTCATGTATTTGTTTTAAAGGTCCGATAAGAGCAACAAGTTTAAAAATAAAATAAAAACATATAACAAACATAATAAGGATAATAAAAATTATTACTTAATACACACAACTTACACAACTAAACTGGAGAAAAAATATCCTGAAACAAAAGGTACTCTCAACAACTTTAATATAATTTATGTATTCTTAACAGTACAAGAAACAAATTAAAAAGACAAACAAACAATAAGTCTCAGTGACACAGCAAACAACAACACGAACTATATCAATCATATTACTAACACAGTTTAGTCTAGAACAATGCATACACAGTTCATCATCACAACTCTAACCCTATAACAGTAAAAAGAAACTTGAAAAACAATTCAAAGCGTAAAATTTACAAGTACAATAACCCTAGCAAATATTAAGATGAAATAAGAATTATGTCCACAAGAATTGCTCCTGGTACAATAAATAGCACCCTTATCTGGCTTTATATAAATTTAATTAATTAAGGATAACTTGTGACATCATTGATTGTCTCCAACCATATATTTGACTTTTAAGCATGCAGGTTAATTTTATAATTATATCTGAAGTTTTAGGTTCTAGCCATTACGTTTTAAATACGGTATCTCTTTATACCCAAGCGAGTATGTACCCGTAAACGAGGGCAAATGAAATATTCTAACCAAACCATTTGACTACAGAAATAAATAATATAAAGGAATCATGCTTAGGTAACAGACAATTAATAAAAATCAAGAGTTTTCTCTTGTAGACTAGGATGCTTCGCAATGGCATTTGACTACGTGAAATACAAATTCCGACGTGGAGACAACTGATTGGCCATACTGACCAACACAATCACACACTTGTTTGATCCAAATTACTTATAAAAATTACGAAAGATGCCCACTTTTATGAAGGCTGAAGACAGTAATTAATCGCATTGTGCCTAATAATGCCTAAAAGCGTTGTCTACGAGTTTTGAAATGTAATTATACCTTATCTATAACTAATTACTAGAGTTATTACCCGCGCACTTGCGCGGATTATTTTTTGTTAGAGATATATTTTATATTGACATGAAAAGAAGTACGATGTTGTGTTACATATTGCAAATGCAAAATAATTTAATTTATTTTGGTGCTTATAAACATTATGGAGCTACAATAATAGTTATTAATAAAGATATTAAAATTGTATACTATAGTATTTATGACGTGAGGGAATTATATAAATAGTGTCGATATCAATGTTAGTGTAAATTATATATTTCAGAAACAATATTTATATAATATACGTAAATCTTGTTAGGAGATTGTAATTTTGCTGTTTGTTACTGATTTTTGGGAACTAAAATAATTAATAGATTTATTTTGTCAAAATTATATAAACGTTAATATCATAGTAATTGGTTGATATCTACTATATAATTATTTTGTTATACTACTAATATAATGGCCCTATTATGACTTTTCAATAGTAGATAAAATTAAGACTCTAAATTAATAAGATAGATGATTCGAGAGTTTTTTTAACTGTTAGATTGGTTGTTATAAAACCTCTTTAATTAGCATCTTATCATGTCAATCAGTGTTGAACAAGTTTCTTCTTTGCACAGTCCCACCAATATTAAAAGAAGAAGAAAAATTCGTGCTAAAGCCCGAGGAACAAATGAATTTGTGAATCGTCATGTGGCGGTAATCCTTTGAGGTTTTGCATAAATTATCTGTTTCGAATGTGATTTCCTCTAGAAACTAAGTTATTGTTGTTTGATTAGTCTGAACTTGAATTTTGGTCTTGATAGTTAATATAGTGGATTTTAATAGACGATCAATTTGAGAAAATATCCAAATTTGGGTTAGATATCCTCCAACATTAGTTAGAAAATATCCAAATTTGGGTTAGATAGAATAGTACACTTTCGATTAACACTAAACTCGTTCTTTTTGGAACCGACCAAATAACTTTATAAAATAGAAGAATTTGTGAGAAGTAACCGAAAACCGCATGTGAATAAGAAAATAAGCTTGTGAAAAACGTTATGGGGTTGTCTTGTCGCATTTAACTCGCAACAAGTCACCAATTTGGCTAATGGCGACAAAGTCTCAATATTGTAGTTACTGAGGCTCGCAAGTGAACTTTGTTCGTGGCTCCAAGAGAACTTTCTAACAATTTTTTTTTTTGACAACCTAACAATTTTTTTGTTGTTGTTATTCCACTTCTAATGTATGTATGTATATAACAAAGTTTTCTTCGCAATGCTCAAAAATATTGCTAAAAAGGATAAACTGATTTAAAAACATTTATCAGTTTAAAAATAATAAATAAATATTTCGTTAGATTTCTATTAATTTAATAATATTTTCAATTTTACCTATTGACTTAGTTAAGTTCTAGTTAAAATAATTTTTTTTTGCTTAACGAATATATTTGTTTTAAATAATTTTGGGATAGAGATAATTATATTTTAATTGTAGTATTTTTAAGAATTTTAATAACTATTTAATTGTAGTATTATAGGTTTGACGCCAACCGAACCGTACTAAACTGAAAAAAACCGAAATCTAAAGTGAACTGAATTTCATAAATAACAGAACATATCATATATCTTTAGAACCAGGAAATTGAAACCGAACTGAGAACCAAAAGGATATCTGAATTTTTAAAATAAAATTATACGCTTATAATTATTAATTATATTTAATTTTTAAATACCCAAATATCAGAAAATAATATTTTTATATTCCGCATTATCTGAATCACTGAATTACCCGGATATTTTGTATTCAAAAATCATATGAATTATCAGATACTTAATACGAAAAACTCAAATTACTTGATATCTAAACTGAAAACTCTAATTATCTGATATTTTTATCTACAAATCTGTAATTACCCAAAAAATCAGAATCGAACGAAACTGAATTGGACCCAATTTTTTTTGTTTTTCGCATATTAGCCATTTCCCAACTTTTCTACTTTACCCAACCAAAAACCAAAATGACCCAACTGAAACCAAATCAAACTTTGTAAATACATGAACGGTTTATAAATTTTTAGAACCAATAGGTCTATAAACCAAAAATAAATGAACCGAAAACGAATCTTGATGACTAATAGTGCATATACATTTAAATGGTGCGAAGAAAGCAATCTATTTTTTACTAATTATTTAACTCTTTTTAGTGTGGGTACATATATGGTTTATATATGAATTAAGACATAAGAAATATTCTTATATCCGAACCAGATCCGCGGTTGAACGGGTAAATTCGGTTGTCGTATATAATATGGGCTGGTTTATATTTTTTCATATAACATTTTATCAGAGGTTCTATCAACTGGTGTGTTTTCACAAAATTCAGATTTAATGAAAACCTAATAGTTAAGAATCTGATAAAACCTACAAACCCGCCATTAACCCGTAAACCAACACCCGACAAGAATTAAGAATTTTTTTTTATAATATTCTTTTAAATTTGGATTAAAATTTGCATATACTTTATAATAGTACATGAAACTAAAAATATTTTATTTTTCATATAAAGTAAATATATCGTATTTATATTATACATTTTAAGTTATTGGTTTTGTAGTGATCAATAACATTATAGTTTTAATGTAGATAATTTATTTTTTCTATTTAGATGCATACAATGGGTTTAGATCTATTAATTAAATTTAATTTATGATTGCTAAAATAGACATACGAATAATAGTAATTTTATTAATAGGTCTAAACGAATTTAATATTATTCTGCATGTATCATTTATAAAGGATATACTGGAATGCATAACATTATCCTGCATGTATAATATTAATTTTATTAATAGGCTTAAGCAAATTTAATATTATTCTGCATGTGTCGTTAATATTATTACACTATAATTCTTTAATTTTAAATAATTAATAACTCTATATGCAATTATTCATGAACTATAAAATAAATCGCTACATTGAATATCAATAAAAAAAAAGTCATTTTTTTGTTTCTTAATAGAATGCAATAATATGTTTTTAATCAAAGAAGTTCATTATATTATTAATGTAATAAAAACATATTTTTAAATTAATAAATCGCATGCAACATATTTGAAAAAGGATTGTGTGTGATATACTCATTTAAATACCTTGCAATGCGGGAATATATTGGTGAGGAGGTTACGGGAAGTTGAAAATATATTGTTTATAGATTTTGTTAAAAAAGAGTTAAGAAGAATATAATATGTGTTAGAATAGGGAAGGAATTTGTATAAGAGAACATGTCTATTACATTGCAATATGTACAGTTGCAGTCGTGCTTTTAGATTAAAGATAAAAACATATGTGGTTGTTATAATGGTTATATCACCAAAGGAGTAAAAATCGGATAAATATACGGTATAATGTTATTGAGTAACGTAGTGTTACAAATATATAAGATAAGACCAAAATAAAAATTAAATCTAATGAAATGGTCCAACGGTAAATTTTTTTAAAATGTTTCTCTTTTAATAGTATAGATGGTATGTATTCAAATTTTTTATTATTTTATTTCAATATCAATTTTTATGATATTTAGTTAATTTTGTTATTATCCTTTTCAAAAATATTTCCAAAATCAAAAACTTTGTCACTAAAATTTTACATGTCATAATAACATAGAAATTTTGCTATATTTTTTACTAAGTTATTTCATCATTTTTTCTTTAAAATTGATGTAGTGATAACACAAACAAAACCTAAAAAATTATATAAATTTCACATTTCAACAAAAAAATTCTAAAAATTATTTCACAAATAATATTTATAATATATATTTTTAGTTAATTTTGCAAATATATTTATAATAATTTTTATATATGATTTCATATTAATCTTTTATGTCGTCCTTAAGCTTTACCCACATGTCATAACTTGGAAATTGACCTTGCCAGTTGAATTAGACAGGAAAAAAACCATCTGAAACTGTTGTCATACAGCTGCCCGCCTAGAAGAGCCACTCGCTCTGCCGAAGGGATATATCATGATAAAGAATTTGTAACTCACTTGCTTGCTAAAGGTAGCGCTACCTAAGTTAAACTTGAGCTACAGAATGAGCGGGAGACAGTGGCATGTTTCTTAGATTGCCAAGTGAACCTCTTTTAACTTCTGTTGCTATCAAAGGTTTCTGCTACGGAAGCGGATTAGCTGATATGTCTTGTTCCAGGGCAAGTGATAAAATCAAAGAGAATGAAACGCACGTAGTGGTCAGAATAGCGCTTCCTTCTGATCCTAGAAAACGTCCACATCCGAGCAACTTGCTGATATCTTCACGAAGGGCCTCTCCTCTGCACTGCTGGTGGAAGTTTCACAGCAAAAGGCAGTCATCCATCGTCATATAATTGTATACTAGTCACTGTATTTAGCAATTGTAAATGTTTCACCTCTAATAAGAGAGAAAATCAAAATGGATCATCTTAAAAAGTTAATAAATATTTTTTTCCAATATCAAAAAAAAATTAGTAGATAATACCGGGACTCTAAACAAATATGACATGTTTTTAGAGTTAACAAAACAATCTTATATATTAAAACAAAAGTCTCAACTTTGATTCATCTTTTAAAAAATGGACCCAATAGACATATTCCTAGAAAGTCTTGTTACATTTAATATCTAATCTTACCATTTAAATTTTGGGTCTACCAGAAATTTTTATTGGACTATCAATAATTGGATTTAAACAATAGATGATCAATTGAATTTATAGATAGTATAAATTAAATAAATATGATTTAATGTTGTAATATTATACCTCCATATGTTAAATATTTAAATATTTGTCTATGTTAACTTTTAAAAGTATAAAAAAAAAATTAAAATAACAAAAATCATATTATCTAACAATGATTAATTTTTACTACCTTAAACCAATGAAAAAAAATTTAAACTATATATTTTATTTTAAAAATTAAACAAAAAATAAATGTTTAATTATTTACTCGATAATATAAATCTATGAAGCAGAAAGTTCAATTTTTTAAAAACTTTCTAAATTTGTGAAATGTTACAATATCTTTGAATATGACAATAAAACAATATTTTACTAATCTTTATATATATAGTTACAATTTTAATAATGAAATAATAATTCGAAAATATATATATAGAAGAAGATATAAATATATGTGAAAGCTTAAAACAATCTATTCAATGAAATAAATATGCCGTAAACTTATTATGTTTTAAAAATTGATAGACACATATATTATAATATATACCAATTTAGAATTAAAATAAAAAAAAATATATATATATATAAATAAATGAAAACAAAAATCTGCGCGGTTGCGCGGGTCGAGATCTAGTATATATTTTAAAAATTAATAAATTGTCTAAGAGTAAACCATAAATCCAAACTAATAACAACTAGACCAATTTAAATTTAAAACCATCAACGCCAGAAGGAACGAAATTCAAATGTTAAAAAGCTAAATCCTAGTCAAAAAAATCACGTGACTTTTTTTTTTTTTTAAATGCTTTAGGCATTAACTTTTATTTTATTTGTCCCTAGAATATTAACAAATATAATCACATTCTATCTGTTCTATTAAATTACAAATATGACTTACTGATATAGGTTTAGTCCAACTTAATATAATTGCATCTAAAACACAACCGCATAACATTATATAAGTGCATCTAAAATATAACTGCATTTAAATGAATATACTTTAAAGTCTTATTTTAAAGGGATAACCACTTTAAGTCCTATTTTAAAAGGATGACCACTTTAAGTCATATTTTAAAGGACTACGTATATGGCAACAAAAATTTATAAAAATATCTTTTTGTATTTTTTCGTTATTGAGTGTTTAAATAAAAATATAAACCCTTATATTTGGCAACAAATGTGTAATACGAAAAAACCTTATACAATTGGTCATGTACCATAAAAATATAAACCCATATAAAGGTTAAAATTAATGCTCGACATTAAAAATACATTTTTGTTGCCATATATTTTTGTTTTTTTTTGTTATTGGTGTTTAAATAAAAATTATTTTTAGAATTTTAACCTTTTATTTGATTAATATAACACATTATGTTATATAATTATGTATACAGTTACATTATTGACATATCTTTCTATAATGATATGATAATTATTCCTCATAATTATATATAATAAACTTTGATATATTTTTTCAAAAATTATTATCACTCTACAACAACATAACTTATATCTCAGCCCAAGAAATTAGGATTTATTCAACTAGACATTATTTTTTTGAAATTTTAAATATTTTACACATACATTAAGTTTATCAATTAACAAAACACTTGATGTTTAAAATAGGGTTTATCAATTAACAAAACACTTGATGTTTAAAATAGGGTTTAACAGGGTTTAAGTGAAATTTTATTAGAAATAAATATTCATATAAACTCATTTAGTTTAGCAGGTTTTAAATAGGTTATTCGATTAAAAATATTTATTAAATGTGATTTTACTTTAAGTTAGTAAAGACCATATTAACCCATTTACATATATATATATATATACACATATATATAACATAATATATTAAAAATTAAAATTTTCAAACATTTTTTAAAACAAATTGTTCAGTTTTCGTTGCGGGTTGGGTTTGATATTGGTTTTTGATATAACATATTAAGAGCCGTTCAAATATATAAGCCATGTCTAATAGAGTATGAGATTTTAATTTTCAGGTCGATACCGAATCGGTTTTTTTGGATACAAATATTCTTGACTAATTATGTTAGATAACTACTAAGAAAAAATAATATGTTGTAATCTTTATGAACAAAGTTTAAAAATAATTTCTGAAATGCATAAGGTATAAGTGTATAGTTATGCAACTTGACATATTTAATATAATTACCTAAAATTATATTAAATTAAATTAATATTAAACACAAATATACAAATATGATTACAAGAAAAACATAGATATAAAAATTATTTAAGAAAAAAATATATATATATATATACCCGCCTTTGAAACAGAATCTAGTTATACCCTTAAAGTTTAGCATATAACTAAAATATGAATACAAAAACGTCTGGTGGATACGTCTTTTTTACTAAAGAGGTGGATATGCATAACATCTAAGATACAAAATTTGGTCTAGTTTTTTTTGGTAATTGAGTGTTGTCTGTTCAATTAAAATATCATAGATAAAATATAGAAGTCTTATCAAATGACATTTTGGATGTAACTAAAATTACATGCTATAGTTACAGATGCAAGAGGATTACAGGCTTCATCAGTCGCATTTTTTTGTTAAAGGATTTTCAAAGGCTTCAGTCACATGATACTCAACAAATTTTTGCTCTAATTCTCTAAGAGCACCTTTATCATGGATTCTTAGCCCAACCCTTACATTAAATCCAATTAAAAAAAATGAAGGAAAAGACAGAAGCCCAAGACTCGCCCCTTGCGCAAGGCCTGGAAGACCCGCCCCTTAGTGACAGGTGTCACGAAACGAGAGGATGGAGGAATCGGTTACGCGCCTCTCGCGATCAACTCTCTCTCTCTCTCTTGATCTCTCGAAAGCTCTGTTCGACGAAAGGCGATTCGACGTCTCCTTCGGTGACTCTTCTCGGCGGCGTCTCCTTCGGTGTCTCTCATCGGCGGCGTCGTCTCCGGTGACTCTTCTCGGCGACCTCTCTCTCTGTGGTCCTCCTCGACGCGTCGGAGCTCTCTCTGGGTGTCTCTCTTGAAATCGAAAGGTAAGCGGTTGTTGTGTTCTTGAATATGCATGTCTTTGATTATGTCTGATCTGTTGTTTTTATATGTAGTTTGTTGGTTATCTCTCTCCGTGGGACTTCTCCTCCAAGCTTTCCCTCGGTGGCTCAAATCGAAGCTTTCACCTCAGATCGAAAGGTAAACCGGTTCTTCTGTTGTTTCATTATGCATGTGATTGATGATTGTAGTTTGTTGGTTCTGTTTGTTTCACCTAGAGTTAAAAATTTGATGTCTTTGATCTCTGGATATGTTCAGCTTGTTCTTCGGTTTTAATTTTAGTTTCAATTACGGATGGA
>NC_027750.1:30191086-30205528 GCF_000695525.1 Brassica oleracea var. oleracea
ATTATTAAAAATCCGGCGCTGTTTTGGGATAAAGTCAAAATTGGGAAGATTATGAGAGCATGTATCATACTCCATAATATGATAGTTGAAGATGAACGAGACGGATACAGTCTAGTTGATGTTTCAGAGTTCCAACACGGAGAAGACCACGGGAATTCACATGTTGATTTCACGTATTCTACAGATATCCCTTCAAACATCACAAATATGATGGACGCTCGTTCAAGAATTCGAAATAGGCAAATGCATCAACAACTAAAAGATGATTTGGTCGAACATATATGGCATAGATTTGGACATGGTGACGACAACAACTGATCTCGGATGCTTTTTTCGAATAATTATCGTTATTTTAATAAATTTTTTTTCATGTTTTTATTTACAAATCCATGTTTAAATGTAATATTTTAAATGTTTTATTTAATAAAAGAATTTAAAATACAAAAATATTAATTTATTTTTTAAGAATCCAAAATAAGAGTCTTGCAATGGATACATAAAAGTGTCAAAGTTCTTATCTTAATCTCTTAAACACCTTTACTCCTTAGATATTACTAAAAAACAATTAAGAGTCCTCTTAAGGAGTTTTAGGATAAAGGTGCTCTAAACATCTAAAAACAATTACTACAACAACGTGTCATGCTAAAAACAAAACTTCTCTTTCTAAATACGACAGATAAAAACTAATTCAGGGGTTCTCTTTGCAATTTTGTCAAAACATCATCTTATCAATCTATACATATATCTGTGTCTGGTGCTTCTTCCTTATCGAAACTAAAAATAAATAGGTTTTATGCAATTAAAGCGAATTAAAAGATGATGGGTAACCACACAGACACCGGAAACTTTGGCCACCTGGGAATCACGACGGCAGAGATGGAGTCCCTAGGTAGCTTCTGCGAAGCCGTCTTGCCTCCAGTGTCGCCGCCTGAAGAATATTCCGCCGGAGATGATCACTGCCGGAACAAAGAGGCACTCCGATCATTTTTCTCCACTTCTGGGTCTCGAACTCCTGTCGTTCGCGAGGTAAACCCACTTTTTTATACATTTTTTTAACCGAATTTTGCTTTTCAATAGAAAAAATAATTTTAACTACACAAAAACAAAACATAGTTTAAATCAAACTCGTTTTACATAAAACTAGAATATGTGTATATAATATATATGTGTTTGAAAATTTATATTCTTGAAATATCAAAAGTTTTCATGTTTTATAGAATTTTTTTTTTTGTAAAGGTGTTTTATAGAATGTGTTTTATAAGGTGTTGTTGCAAAATTGAAATTCAACAAAAATCAACTTTGTTTCGAAAAAAATTTAAACGCGAAAGGTTCTTCATTTTGCATTTGATTGCGTTTATTTTAGAATTAACCCAAACAATGTTTGAGGACCTTTTACCAAAAAGAAGAAATGTTAAAAGTTAAAAACAAAAACAATTTTTAGTGGTTCTATAAAAAAGATGCGCAACTGATAAAGCGAGGTCTAAAAATGAAGGTAAAATGTTTCGAATAGAAGTCAAATATTGCGTGAGTGAAAGACTTATTTATTGGATGCAGAGCATTGAGTTGATCACTAAACGAGGGACAGTAGAAACTTACCTTGTAACGAGATTGGTTCTGTTCTTGCTTGCTACGCGGCTAGGGACGTTACTCATTTGTGGAACCGAATGTTTGGTCTCGAGATGGCCTTTCGTCGAGAAATTCAGTGAGCTCTCGTTGGAGAAGAGGGAAAGAGTACTTCAGAAACAATTCAGAAACTGGATCTTAACTCCTATTAGAGCTGCCTTTGTCTACATCAAAGTCGCCTTTCTCTTCTGTTTCTTCTCCTGGGTATGTCTCAAATCCTCTGTTTTCTTTTCACTCCAAGGCTTGTCTAAGTCACAAAGAGACTGTGTATTTATTTTACAGTTGTGTTAAATTTGGATTAACCAATCTGAAATTCATCAAGCTAAACAGAAAGTTCCAAAAATTTGAAAACCCTAAACCTAAAAAATTTACTAAACGGATGAGATTGTCTTTTCCTTCGTTTAATTACACATAAAATAGATATAAGTTTCTTTTTCTATCATAACAAAAATCTCCAAAAATAATTTATTTTGCAAAAAAATAGAATAATTAAATTCGAAATATGATTAAAAATATGCAAAGTAATATTAATTAAATTTTGATCAGTAAACGAAAAATAAAATTTATGATATCGTTTTTAATATAAAAGAAAATTTAACTGAAAAAAAATTACATTATTGGTACGTTATTTACTCAACAATCATTTTTATTAAATTCTAAAAAATGTATTATAATAATGGGTACGCTATAAGATCCAACAAAATATCTATTATAGTTTTAAAAAAAAAATTGATTATTGCTAAAATAACAAAAACTAAATTAATCTACATATAATAATATAAATTAAAATATATATTTTTCATTAAACTAATTTTTTTTAAAAAGAAATTAAACTAAAACTTTGTAAAATAATAAGGGAAAATTTGGATAAATGCACTTCAATAAGAATATAATTTGAAAAATACACCTTTGTTTAAACTTTTTGAAAAATACACTTATCTATATATAAATTTACCAAATTGCCCAATCTTAATATTTATCAATTCCTATTAAACAATTTAAAAATAAAATATTTTAAAAGAAAATCGTTAGAGATAGGGAATTATTTGTGAATCCACTGTTCAGAATTTCTTCCAACTCTTTCATATACACATGAAAGTAATCTTTCGATAAGACTTCAATGCAAGCAACACCTTTTGTTTTCAATGACTTTAAACTGTTGGTATGTGATTGTTCTTCCTTTGCTTTTTTTTTCCATTACTTCTTTTTTGAATCTTGTACTCCATCTCTATATAAACAACATAAATCAAAAAAAAAAATTGTAAGATACACGAATCAAATCATTGGCTCAAACAGATTTATTGGATTTTCATGACACGTGAAAAAAAGAACAAACCGATGAATAATAATCAGTGCAATTATTTTTCATATTCAAAATCAAAAAAAAAAACACATATCCGAATATATCATATTAGCTAGAATTTACTTGGCTCCAGTAGAAAAGATGAAAATTTTGTAGAGACTAGACAAACGTGACTTGCTTTTGTTTTTTAACAATGTGACTTGTTTATATAAGTTGAAGAAAATAAAATAAAGGAGAATCTGTATAAACATCATGATAAAATCAAAACAAGTCATAATTCACATGTTATCTTTGTTATTGTAAAATTTAAATGGTAAAATAACATATTTATCTCAACACACATATATATCTAATTTTAATGATATTATTTTTATTAATTTCAAATTTATATATTAATTTTGAATTATATCTTGGGTAAAAATGTCAATTCATAATTAAGGAAGTGTATTTTTCAAAAGTTAAAATAGAAAATACAATTATCAAATTTCAAGGCAAATTATCCCAAATAATAACCATGCGTTTTGTAAACCTGGACCAGAATCTAGTGGTTCAAAATAGGATTTTTCCTCCTTTTGTGCTGACAACTTATTATTTTACAAGATAATATTTTATTTTAAAGATTAGAATTATAATATTAGTATTTTCTATGTTTTAGTAAATTAGTTTTTTCTTAATCTATAAATCTTATTATCATCTTGATTTGCCGATGCTTTTTTCTAGGTGAGTCCAAATGGCGAAAACCCTGCATGGGAAGCCATAGGTTACAACGTGAACACCAATGAGAACAAACCTTCCGAAACACACAGAGAAAGACCTCTTGAAAAAGGGATGGTGGAGACCATGCAAGAAACAGAGCAAACTCTCCTCGAATCACTTGCTCAAATGGGCCTAGAAGCGGAAACAGACCACGATACGATCAGAATCAAATGCGATGCTGTCGTGGTCGGATCTGGTTCAGGAGGAGGCGTGGCTGCTTCTGTTCTAGCAAAAGCTGGTCTGAAAGTAGTTGTTATGGAGAAAGGAAGCTACTATACGCCGTCTACTTATCCTTCTACCGAAGGTCCTGGCATGGACAAACTGTATGAAAATGGAGGGATCCTCCCTACCATTGACGGGAACATGATGGTGCTCGCTGGTGCAACAGTAGGCGGTGGATCCGCTGTGAACTGGTCTGCGTGTATCAAAACGCCGAAGTCGGTTCTTCAAGAATGGTCGGAGGATCGAAACATCCCTCTTTACGCCACCAAAGAATATGTTTCAGCTATGGAACTAGTGTGGGAGAGGATGGGCGTCACGGAGACATGTGAACTGGAGGGTTTTCAGAACCAGGTTCTTAGGAAAGGTTGCGAAAATCTCGGGATCAATGTCGAAAACGTTGCCCGTAACTCCTCGGAGAGGCATTATTGTGGGTCGTGCGGGTATGGATGCAGACAAGGAGACAAGAAAGGAAGCGACCGGACTTGGCTTGTCGACGCTGTGAGCCACGGAGCTGTTATTTTAACGGGGTGTAAAGCGGAGAGATTTATACTTGAAAACAACGGTAATAACGTAGGACGCAAGAAAATGAATTGTTTAGGAGTGATTGCGAAATCTTTAAACGGAAACATAGCGAAGAAAATAAAGATCGAAGCTAGAGTAACAATTTCAGCGTCTGGTTCACTTTTAACACCTCCTTTGATGATCAAAAGCGGGTTGAAAAACCGACACATTGGTAAAAACCTTCACCTACACCCTGTCCTAATGACGTGGGGTTACTTCCCGGACAAGGCATCTTCTAGTTTCTACTTCAAGGGAAAGTCTTACGAAGGCGGGATTATAACATCAATGAGCAAAGTGTTGTCAGAAGATTCAGAAGTTAGAGCCATCATAGAGACGCCAGCACTAGGACCAGCCTCATTCTCGGTGCTATGTCCTTGGACCTCAGGGCTTGACATGAAGAAGAGAATGTCAAGATACTCAAGAACCGCGAATCTCATAACGATAGTTAGAGATCGCGGTTCAGGAGAGGTGAGAACCGAAGGCAGGATAAGCTACGTTGTTGATAAAGTAGATAGAGAGAATATCACAGCCGGGCTTAGGCAGTCGTTGAGGATACTCATAGCAGCTGGAGCAGAGGAAGTGGGAACTCATAGAAGCGACGGGCAGAAACTGATATGCAAAGGGGTTGATGAGAAGTCGATCGACGAGTTTTTGGACTCGGTGAGTGCAGAGGAAGGGCCAAAGGCGATGACCGAGAACTGGAGTGTGTATAGCTCAGCTCATCAGATGGGAAGCTGTAGAATTGGAGTGGATGAAGATGAAGGAGCAATAGATCTTAATGGAGAGAGTTGGGAAGCTGATAAGTTGTTTGTGTGCGATGGAAGTGTGTTGCCAAGTGCGGTTGGTGTTAATCCTATGATTACAATTATGTCTACGGCTTATTGTATCGCCACAAGAATTGTTAAATCCATGACCACAGGTTAATTCTTTGAAGGAAATGATTTCAATTTCCTATATCAACTCTGCATTAAAAATTTCTTGTAGGTCTGTGTAGTGTGATTTATTATTATTATTTGTTAAACTTAACTTTTTTTACAGAAAATAATTATATAAACTGTGGTTCTTAATATACTTAAAATAGTTATATAATTAAGTCAAATTGTCTTGTTCTTAATATACTAAGAGCAGCTCCATCAGGAGTTCTTAACCTGGGTTTCTGAACAAAAAAGCTAAAAAAATAAATGAAAAAGAAATTAAATTTTAAAACCGGTTCTATAAACAGAGTTTAAAGAGACAGTAAGAACCCATACGTGTCAGTTTTGTATTGGTTGAATATGTAAAGGAAAAAAATTTCCGTGAATCTCTCTCTTCCTTCTCTTTCTTCCATTTGACTAAAAAAACAAAATTTCTCCGTCGTGGTACTCGTCGAACATCGGAGTACTGCTCCTCAACAAGTACCTGCTGAGCAACTACGGGTTCAAGTACCCGATCTTCCTCACCTTGTGCCACATGACGGCATGCTCGCTGCTCAGCTACGTCTCCATCACGTGGATGAAGATGGTCCCTATGCAGATGATCCGATCCCGCGTCCAGTTCCTCAAGATCGCCGCGCTGAGCCTCGTTTTCTGCGTGTCGGTGGTGTTCGGGAACATCTCGCTCCGCTTTCCTCCGGTTTCGTTTAACCAGGCGATTGGTGCGACGACGCCGTTTTTACGGCCGTGTTTGCGTATTTGATAACGTTGAAGAGGGAGGCTTATGTGACGCTCGTTCCTGTTGTTACCGGTGTTGTCAGTGCGGTAATGATTATGTTTTTTTATTACTTTCGAAATAAATTAAAAATGTGAACTTGATTTGATTCATATTTGGATGTCGATAGATATGTTAGTTTACATTTCATCTTAGAATCCTTTGGGACTGATGAAAACCAAATCAATACGGTGGTTTCTTGTGAATTCGAATTCGGTGAACCTAATGACTGGTTCGAACTTAGACGTCAAGCAGAGATTATAGTGAAACTGGATCAAGAGAGGTTGTGGTCTTGTGCCATGGATTTCGATCAAACATGATTCGGTCTTTTCACTTACCCTTAAACCGAACTCTTTTCATCTTTTGCACATTAGAGTTTGATAAGATAGTGGGTGAATCTTGATTGCGATCAATACAGGCTAACTTCAAATATGTAAGCCAAAGACTCTTCAAAGCTGTTTGCTTTTTTTTTTTCCAATTATCTAGTAAGACTTTAAGGGGTATGAGAATGAGAGTGTTTTGATTTTTGGGTTGTGGTGTTTCCATTGTTGCAGAGAGAGTGAAGGCAGTTTTTACTTTGGGAGACATGTTGCTGTGAAGGCAGTTTCTCCAATAATTTATAAATTTTGTAAAATTTAAATTTAATAATTCAATTTCTTAAAAAAGAAAAATTAAGAACTTCATATGAGTTCTTCCAATGGACCTTCTCAAAACAAATTACAATATTAAGGGTTCTAAACTTCATAAAATACACAATTAACAATTAAATTAATTTTTAGAACCCATTAAAGGTTCTTACCAATGGAGGTGGTCTTAGAAAGTTAAATCCAAAATATTTCCTTTATATCCTGGGACTTGGTTGGAGACTCTCCATTTTATTATTGTTTAACCATCTGAGTCCATGTCACGGAACGGTACGGTCTTAACTGCCCTAAACTGGCCAACATCTTTGAAGTGCTATTCCCCACTCTTTGGTTACGAAAGGAAGATATTTTATATATAGTAACTATTGACTCGAAGTGATAAATAACGAGAGTTAACTAAGTGAACAGTAATTTAGTGAATAGTAACTTCATGAACAATAACTTAGATTATTTTGGTTGCCCTAGAAAAATAAACCTACTAATAATCTTGGACTTATTCTTGGGTTCACCCCTAGGGTGAACCTCTAGGTTCACCAACCAATAAAATTGTGTTATTTCATATTCGATATCTTTTAAAACAAAAAACAAAATATTGTCAAATTATATTATCTTTTTAAAATTAAAAGGTAAAAAGAAATAAATAAAAAATAGTAGTAATCACAAAAAAAAAAAAAATTTAACGTCATCAGCAAAACATTAAACCGTAAATCCTAATCCCTAGACCCTAAATCCTAAACCCTAAACCCTTGGGTAAACCCTAAACTCTAGGATAAATCTTAAACTCTAGGATAAATCTTAAACTCTAAATCAAAATCAATAAACACTAAAACACTCAAGGGTTTAGGGTTTAGGATTTAGGGTTTAGAGTTTTAGGGTTTAGTGTTTTTATTTAGAGTTTAGGATTTACCCAAAGGTTTAAAGTTTACCCAAGGATTTAGGATTTACCTAAGGGTTTAGGGTTTAGGGTTTACGATTTAGGGTTTAGAGATTAAGATTTCGGGTTTAGTGTTTTGCTGACGAAGTTAAAAAGATTTTTTTAATTCTTTTTTTCTATACCTGCTATTTTTTTCACTTTTTAATTTTAAAAACATAATATAACTTGATAATATTTTGTTTTTTTTTTTTAAAAGATATCGAATTTAAAATAATGAAATTCTATTGGCTAGTGAACCCAAGAATAACTCATAATCTTGTGGCCACCATTGTAAACATAAAGGAAATCATTTTTCTTCATTCTCTTTTTCTCTCTATTGAAATATCTCATTTTTCTCTACTATTTTTTCAAGTTCTACATGTTCTTCGTTTAAACTCTCATAATTCTATCAAATTTCACAGTAACATCCAAAATAAAGTTTAACCGACAAAACTTTAGATCTAGGTGAGAAATTCTTGGGTTCACCCCCTAGGATGAACCTCTAGATTCACCAACCAATAGTGTTTGAGTATTTGATATTTGATATCTTTTAAAAAAGGAAACAAAATTGAATTTCCAAATAAGATTATATTTTAAAAATAAAACAATAAAAATACATAAAAATAGTTACAAAAAATAAAAAAAATAAAAAAATAAATATTGTTAAACCTTTAGCAAAATACTAAATCCTATACCCTAAATCCTAAACTCCAAACCCTAAATTATAAACCTTAAATCTTGGATAAACCGTAAACCATTGGAAAATTTTAAACCCTAAATCATACATTAAAAACTAAATCTTAATAACACCAAACCCTAATCACTAAACCCTAAACCTTTGGGTAAACTCTGAACCCTTGGATAAATCATAAACTCTAAATAAAAAATATTTAAAATTAAACCCCAAAGTTTATGATTTATCCAAGGGTTCAGAGTTTACCCAAAGGTTTAGGGTTTAGTGATTAGGATTCAGGGTTTAGTGTTATTAAAATTTAGTTTCTAATGTATGATTTAGGGTTTAAGATTTTTCAACGGTTTAGAGTTTATCCAAAGTTTAAGGTTTAACGTTTAGGGTTTAGGGTTTAGGATTTAGGGTATAGGGTTTAGGATTTAGGGTATAGGGTTTAGGATTTAGGGTATAGGGTTTAGGATTTAGGGTATAGGGTTTAGGATTTAGGGTATAGGGTTTAGGATTTAGGGTATAGGGTTTAGGATTTAGGGTATAGGGTTTAGGATTTAGGGTATAGGGTTTAGGATTTAGGGTATAGGGTTTAGGATTTAGGGTATAGGGTTTAGTATTTTGCTGAAGACTTAACAATATTAATTTATTTATTTTTTGTAAATATTTTTATGTATTTTTATTGTTTTATTTTAAAAATATAATCTTATTTGGAAATTCAATTTTGTTTTCTTTTTTAAAAGATATCAAATATCAAATACTCAAACACTATTGGTTGCAGGGGTGACTCCATGAATTTCTCAAATTTTTTTACCTTTATAATGACTTCGAGATCATGCCAATAAGAAATCTAGCAAATGACAGTGAACAGGATTGACCCTGAATCTTACTATTGCTCGATCCAAGCAACTCAAACTACAAAATTCAATGCTTGAACAAAATAAAAAAAGTTAACATCAGTTCTCAGCATTTAGTTAAAAGATCTTAACTTGCGAGACAGCAAATGACTGTGAACAGGATTGACCCTGAATCTTACTATTGCTCGATCCAAGCAACTCAAACTACAAAATTCAATGCTTGAACAAAATAAAAAAAGTTAACATCAGTTCTCAGCATTTAGTTAAAAGATCTTAACTTGCGAGACAGGTTAAAAGTGTATATGGTCTGATTTGACTTACAATGCAGAGATAGTAGATGTTCTTGTTCTTGAAAACGAAACAGTCCCTTAGCCATGTGTTTTTGGATTAGGGTTCAAAAGACCCCACTGTAATTAAATATCAATTATGTTAGCTGGAAATTTTGAAGGGCTTGATCTAAAAGAAAGAAAAGAAAAATCCGTGAAGATAGGCCTCTTTGTAATTGGGCTCAAGGGGTGTGGTTCTCACAAGCCATTCCAATTATGCTTTCATGACTTGGATTGCATGCAAGATAGACTCTCCACCATGGATAGAGTGTCGCGATGGAGTCAGGATGTTGATATAGTTTGTGTTCTGTGCAAAAGCAAGCCGAAGTCACGAGATCATTTGTTTTTCGATTGTATCTATTCAGCTCATATCTGGGAGTTCCTTGTTAAAGGAATATTAACGACCGCATGCACAACACAATGGGATAGAATCACTTCGATCATGGATAAGCTTTTTCTGCATACAATACGCTTTACAATCAAGGAGCCATCTATGCAGTGTGGAGAGAGAGGAATATGAGAAGACATGGTAATTCAAATACACCTTGGCAAGTTCTTCAGAGAACTGTGGAGAAGAATGTTTGCAATAAACTCAGTCTCGTGGCAAAAAATGGAGTGAAGAAGTTACTTTGTGTTTCTAGTTTGGGAGTAGAGCAACAATTACTTAGTAACAGTATGGTAGTACCACAAATTTCTATTTCATGATGCATTTGATGTAAAAAAGATTTTTGATGAATACTAATTTAGCATTCAAGAAAAAGAAAAACCTAAGTAAGCTTATTTGCATGGCACGCCAGAAGTAAGGTGAGATAGAGATTAGGTAAGCAAGCTCTCGATAAATTTGTAACATCCTGAGTTGTAATATAGAAATGTTTAAGAGAATTGATTTGACTACATATGTCACCAAAGTTGACTTACTTTTTCCGTCACACATCCGATTATAACTCCAGAGTTAACCGTGTTTGGACTGGAATAGTGAAAATATGGGTGACCTATCGGAAAGTGATTCGCGATACCGTGCGAGTGAGGCCAAAACACATGAAAGATCATATAGTGATTGCAAGATCAGTAAACAATGATTGTGAACCTTCAAAAATTAACGCACCGCCCGTCGGACGGGATGGAGCCAACGGGCCGAGTGAGCGGGCGTGGGTGGCCTGTTAGCCGTGGGCAGACGGGGGCGTTACAAGTGGTATCAAAGCCAGGTTAGTCATTTCGGTTCTGACCCGAGATGCGTCTTGAGATATGTCGTGAGGCGCAACTAGGACGTTGCGTTCTTTGAGAAGGGATGAATTGTAACATCCTGAGTTGTGATATATGAAAAGGTTTAAGAGAATTGATTTGGCTACCTATGTCACCAAAGTTGACCTATCTTTTCCGTCACACATCCGTTTAGAACTCCAGTGTAAGCGTGCTTGGGCTGGAGTAGTGAAAGGATGATCTATCGGGAAGTGATTCGCGATATCGTGCGAATGAAGCCAAAACACGGGGAAATGTCATGTGGTGATTGCAGGGTCAGTAAACAATGATTTCGAGCCTTCAAAAATTAACGCACCGCCCGTCGGATGGGATGGAGCCCACGGGCTGAGTGAACGGACATGGGAGGCCGCCTATTAACCGTGGGCAGACGGGGCATTACAAAGTTCTCCATTTTTGCAAGTAATGTAAGCCACAAACCATTATGGATTCTTGGACCTCACACTTTGATTTTTAATTATGGACGACAACTTTTTTTCCCTTGGGATACATTTGCGGAAATCTAACTTGGCGGACGACATTAGTGTCCCCGGAGACACAAGCCTAGGGAAGTAGGTAGAACCTCTGTTCTAAAAATCGGCCGCCTAGCCGCCTAGGTGGCCATCTAGGCGCTACGCGTCACTATTCCTCCCCCCCCCGATTTATGCCAAATCGGTTTAAAAAATTGGATATCCGATTTTCTCCGTCTAGACCGCCTAAATGACTGCCTAGCCGCCTAGGCGGCCGCCTAATCTATTTTTTAATTATTTTTTATTTTATTTTTAATAATATTTTTATTTATTTATTTGATCTAAAATTTTATAAATATCATTTATATTCATAATTTTGATGAAAATTACACTATATTAAGTTTATATATTCTATTTGTGTGTTTTATACAATCTTAAACATGAAAATATATTAATGTTATGCACAATTAAAGATTAAAATGTTTTATAACATAGTAAACAATCTAAAAATTCTGCCCCGCATAATTTTAGATTAATCTCCGATTTTCTCTTTAGGCGCTAGGCCCAACCCGACCGCCCGACTAGCGCCTAGCGCGTTCCCGAACAGGGGGTAGAACCATAACCCATATGGGCTAGAGACGGACCTACGTAGAAGAAGAGAAATTTTACCACCTAAGACACTTTATGACTTATCAATTACTCTTGGAGACATAATTGACTTTGCACACACATTATACATGGGTAAAGACACAAAAACCCTTCACCTTAATCAAACTAAACTTTTTCAACTTTCTTCGTTGTATAAACAAGACCAATGGACACGCGCACACTCCCTAACACGTGTGAAAACCCTTGACTAATGTAAATCAAATCTCACACAAAGTTCAATCGTCTTCAATTTTGCTCACCCCTAGATTCCCGATGCTTCCTTCAAATCCAGCAAAACCATTGTCAGATCTAGAAGCGAGATTGTGAGATTAATCTAGAAGCGACACGACAAGGATCTCCGTCACCGACGCTGCAACTTCAATGGCAAGTGTATTGGGGAAGGGATGAAAAAGTTGGAGGACAAGAAGAGACGAAGACGGCGAGCATGTCGGAAGCGGTGATGGCGGAAGCGACTGAGGATGTGAAGAACTGGAAGCGTTGATGAAAGATGCGGAGGAGAGCTTAGAACTGAGGTTGGGGAGATGGCGGATGCGGCGGTGGAGAGGTTAATTAAGAGAGTGACAAAGAGTGGGTTTCAGGCTAAGAGTAGAGCTTCTGGGATGGGAGAGGCTTCCTCCTTCCCCAAAAGATACGTATTTTGGTTTTGGATCAAGATAGGCTCTGGTTGTTACTCTGTCCACAGTCCGCTCGTCCACGCCTTTGTCAAAGGCATCATGTACACACATCCCCTGTACACAACTTCTCTTTACCCAACTCTCCTATCCACACCTCCCATGTCCACACACCTAGACTAAGAACAACTTCATGGTCTATATTTTGTTGTTATGGTAAATGAAAAACCAGATCCATAAGTCATCCGTCCACAAATTGTCCATCCATAACTCACATGTCCATATAATTAGAACTCATGTCCAGACATTGTTTATCCACAAAAAATTATTTATTAATTATTAAAGTTATTAAAATGGATGTCAAAGTACAAAGAAAAAAAAATTAGAACAAACTATACCAAATATATTTACTTATGTATTTTAAATTTTGAAATACAGTCAAAATAAGACATAAGGGGTGAATGTATAATAAAAATAAAAAATAATAATGTAATACAATCTTATTATCTACCGTTGAATCTTGTTGCTTCTAATGAAATCTAAAGGCATGCAAATCTCAAATATAAAATCGTTACACACCCGTTAGATTTCTTTAGACAAATTTAAATTTGTGGTTCAGATTAAGACACAATACCAAACTTTTTTAATGTCCACAATTCAGTTGAGTTATTTTAACTTAACCATGCAAAACACAACTAACTGGGTTTGAGGGCATAAAGATCAGAAAAATGACAGCTATCCAAAAAAAATGTCCCAACAGCCCAATGTATCTCTGTATGTTAAAAGAACTCAAATGTGCCTTAGATGGTAAACAACTCGTAGAAGAATAGGGTTGAAATTGACACGGGTTAAAAATAATTTTTTAATTTGTAAGAATACTTTAGTATTGGATACTGGCTCAGTTGGTTACAGATTGAACCCAATGATCCCCCTTTCCTGAGTTTGAACCTTAGCATGCACATATAATTGTCTTCTTTTCTTTTGATATAAAATCATTATTTGTTTTAATCGGGCTTAATGCAGGAAATGAATTTGAGCTATGACCCAGGTAAAAAAATTCATGAGTCCGCCACTGATATGGGTTAATGAAAATATATATTTGGGCTAGTAAATTTATTCTTAGTTTCTTTTTCCCTCTAAACTGAAATATACTCTGCCTATTTCAAAATGACACGAAGAAAGTATACGTCGCTACTCGCTATGATTACAGTTCAAGACAAGATAGTAACAAAAATTTCCGGGTTGTTTAAGCCTTTATATCGGTTTAGGTAAAGTATTTTGAGTTTGTTCTTCGTCTAGCTTTAATCTAAACCACTGTTTGCAGTTTCTAAGTGGAGTTCAAAGAATGGAACAAAGCAGTGGCGGAGCTAAAAATATTTTTCACTGGGGTCAAGCTAATATAGTTATGTAATAATATTAAAAATTAGTTTATTCAAATTATATTAGCAGCTTTTTGTTATAAAAAACGGTAAACCTAAAATGATGTTATTTGTATTAAAAATTCTATAAACAATAGCTGTTCTCTATAAAATTAATATATACTAACATCTAAATCATTTGCATAGTATATAAGGTTTTATAATTTATTCACTTAAATTATTTATGTAAATTTTATTGATTTTTGTAGATAAAAATTGTTATCAAACAATGTTTTAGAGTTATAAAACTAAAAGCAATTGTAACAAGGAACAACTTATATACGGAAGAATTGATTTTTTTTTCCTAAAGATTGTCCATAGCATATTAAAAACAAACAACTAACACTTACAAAAAAAAAAAAAAACTAGGCAATTAGATGAGAGAAAAAATTTAACGGGGTGCAAAGTTAGCATTTGAACCTTTACACTACAAGAAAACATCAAGGATTCTGAGGGAAAAAATCGTCG
>NC_027750.1:30205628-30224848 GCF_000695525.1 Brassica oleracea var. oleracea
TCCGTCGGAATGTCCGTCAGAATACCGCTGTTTTCTTGTAGTGTTACCAAGGGGGTCAATTTTTCAATCATTTAACTAAATCTTCCATTTTACGCTATTAAAATGAACATGTAATACAAATTTTTAAAAGTCATGGGGGTCAGCTGTACCTCCGCCACTGGAACAATGTATTATCTGACAATAGTGAGAAAACTTAATTTACAATGCTTTATAAAAGCATCTGCAAAAAAATCTCTATTATGGAGTTTTGCAAACTCTATATTTTGAAGTTTCAAAGTGTTATTCTCCAAAAGCAAAACTTCAAATTTAACTTCAAAATTATTTGTAGTTTACACTATGTTCCTTATATTGTCATAATTAATATAAATCCATAAAATTTTTGTAGATAACTAGCACATATATAAAAATATTATAGTAATATTAATTAATAAAATCTTACACTAAAATATAAAATTATAAATAGAAATACATAATTAAATATTAAACTATGAGCAAAATACCACATTATTACATAAATTTATTTTATTAATGCTCTATTTTCGGTTATACAAAATTTGTTTGGACAATATTTTAGAAGTTCTAGAGAAAATTTACGAGACTATTAGTGTTGTTGTGATATTTAAATTTGTGTAATAATTATGTCTTCATGTATATTTTTTTTTTTAAAAATTTTTTATTAAGTTTCTTTTGTAATATTCTTGTTGTCTAATTCTACTTTTAAAATATTATAAATTTTATTTTAATATTTTTTAAAACTTTTATGTGTAAAATTTTAATTAAAAAAAAAAATTTGAAATATTTAAAATATACAAGGTTTTAAGGATTAAAACTATGAATGAGAAAATACTTAAGAATCATAAATGTGATGTATACTTAATTATAAGGACCAAGATGAAAATAAAAAGATGAAACTTCTAATTTAGAGTTTTTAGTAGTGAAACTTCAACACTAATATTTTAAAATTCTAAATATAATTTGAAGTTTTGAAATTTTTTTCTAGAAAGCAAAAAGCTCTATATTTGAAGTTATAAAATTTCTTTTGGAAATGTCGTAAAACCACTGCAAAGTGAAAGTTTATAACGTGTAAATCTAATTGAAATCAAGAAATGGTTTGACTAAGAAATTCTCTATTAGGTAAAAAACCTAAGACCATCATTATCCACGATTTCTTGGGACGGGGCTCTTAGAAAAATATAAGAAACATTTTCTTATATTTCCCTAAGAACCCCGTTCTAAGAAACCGTGGATAATCATGCTCTAATATTAAGGGCCGTACATTTACAAGGCACGTACTATATTTACTTAGTTTACGGTAATATGTTTTGGACGCCTAAATGGATCTTGGCACTCTAATGATTATGAAAATTTAGCAATTTCGTTGGTCGTGGAGCCATTTATTTGAGCTTTTTCTAACAATAACTATCTTAATGTAAACACGATTTGGAAATCTAAAACGGCTGTACAGAATCAATTATATAAAACATTGAAAGAAAACTTCGAGCACCTTGTATATTTCTAGTAAGAAAACTAAGAAAATCTCTTTATATTGATAAAGTGAAATATGAAACCAGTCATTTCCGTCGGTGTAGACATCTTCTTCGCTAGTTAAAAACAGTTTGTTGCGAAAACGACTTCCGAATATTATAAAATCATCCATTGCCCAAATTAAAATTTGAAATTATGCATTAAAATGTGAAAGACTTTGGTCAGATGCTCTTTGCTCCATAATGCCATTATTTAAACATTCTTTGCTGCAAAATCATCCTTGTCTTTTTTTTTTTTCGCCAGCAAACGGCTATTCTATTACTCAAACTTGAGGTGGCCTGGGTAACCAGACCGAAATAGAACAACCAACATAACATAAAGGTCTATGAAAAGAACGTGCATTCCTAGCTAACGAATCATCAATCGCATTTTGTGTCCTTGGGAGATAAATGATCTTGAAAAATCATCCTTTTCATGACAACAAATCTTGGTATTTTCATACTTCATCTAACACTGTCCCCTACCTCATAGTTTTCGCTTGGTTGGTTGGTAAAGTCTATGACTGCATCTTGAGTGTAGTGAATTTGACCTGTGCCAACAAACATCTTTCTACTTCGCAATGCGTAAAATCTCTTTATGGGTTGTCATTCTTATTCTTATAAATCTTATCATTTCTCGTTTTTTCTAAATATACAAGGACAGCTTGGTAAGTAAGAAATCATGCATCATCCACAGTTTCTTAATCTCCAGGAAAGGTTATTCATGCTCAAACATATACAAATAACAACAATATCTTTCTTGAGAAAATGGTACTGACAGTCTAATATAATGTTGTGCTTTTCTATTTATTGGAAAATACTCATTTTTTATCGGAATGTACACTACGAGTACAAGCATGTATCTTTCTCCACAATAAATTATTGCTGGCTACGCATGATGTATAGTATATTATACGTATATTTTTACTGCACGTAGTTTGCGTATCAAACTGGAGCGATAATTAGGTTGTATTTCTTATAGTAATGTTCGGGATCTTGACCCGAGTCAAGATTAATCATATGGGCATTTAAATGTCCCGTAGTAACAGTTAGAGGATAATTGTTTTGAAACTCGATAACTAGTAGATGCAAACGATAAACACAAGAGTAGCACACATTTGTCAAATTATTAGTAACATGTTGAAAGATCATAACAGATCCAAAGAGACGATCATAACTCATAACTAAAAGGAAAAAGCTAATGGCAATGATGATAAGTACCTATTAGTATTACAGTCACATCTGGATCCATTTAGCAAGCTGGGTCGGGTTGACCACACCAGGAATATGGATCCCATCTGTTTTGAACACACTCGAGACGTCAGAGTAGCTCTGGTGAGTCTTCTTCTTCACTTCCCTGTGTTGTTGCTGCGACGGCGTGTCCAACGGCCCAACTTCAGCCCATGCAGGATATAGCTTCCGGCCCAACATCGTCCCGCACGTGAGGAACTCGTGAGCCATGTAGCCGGCCAAGACCCAGTTCGATGTAGCCGAAGTGGCTCTTGGATCAAAATCTAATAAACCACTCTCCGTCGTGTCCTTGCGTTTCCTCGACGCGCCCGTCGTTTGAACTGTATGCGCGTGGTGGTTTTGACTCATTTGATTACTTTTCTTCAGATGATGGCACGTGGTGATAATCGTCAATGTTCACAAGAAAGGGCAGAAATGTCAATTATGTCTCACCTGAGGTGAAAAGCGTCAAACGCATGACTTGTCGAGAAAAATAAGCGGATACGGACAGAAGTTAATAAAAAAAGTTTTCTCGATAAAATAAAATAAAATAGTTTTGTGATGATGTTTAAATTAAAGAGAATATAAAAAGATTTAAAAAGCGATCGGAGGTTGCCGATTGAGATAAATCTGAGCGTATTGGTGACGGCATATACGGCACCGTCAAGGATCCGTGAAAATTTGAGGCCGTAGATCGGAGAAGATAAAGTAGGCTGAGATCGGGGAAGAGATATCCCCGCCGGGATCGGCGGAGGAGTAAGCAGCGAACGACGGAGAGCAAAGGGGATAAAATAGAGAGAGAGAGAGAGAGAGATGAACGGGAAAAGAGACGTAACTTCTTATATTCGATAGATCAAAAAATGCGACGAGGCTTTATAACTGGGCCTGCAATAAAATCTGATGACCTTCATGGGCCTATATTAAATCTGATATCTGCTTCTTAGAAGTCGAGGACGACGGAGAACTAAGGATGATAGATATCTTGCGATATTTGAGATCAATGATTAAAAAAATAACAATTCCTTGGGATATCACATTTTAATTTTTATCGCAAAAATAGACTTTAAGAAAGAAAATAACCCCATTTTATTTTGAAAATTTAAATATTTATTTTTTATTTTTTTAAATTTGAAACCGTATTTCCAAAACCCGACCTCTTAACTCTAAACCATAAGTCTAGATTAGTTAACCTTAGGATAAAAACACATTTTTACTCATTAATAAAACTTATTTGGTCATTTTTTTTATTAATGACTATTTTTATGACAAAAACTTAAAAATGAGTATCTTATGAAATTTCTTATATATAATTGACACATGTAAATGTGTCTCTCAAAATAGGGTTTCCCACTAGATACTTTCTAAACTTTTTTCAAATTTTTAATTATTTTTATTCAATTTAAAAGATGAGGAATTCTAGAGAAATTTTCTAGGACAAAATTTTTTTAATCACAAATATAACTTACAATGATCCAAATGAATATAATGTTTCATTAAAATGTAAATAGCCATTTATATTCCTAATGTTACCTAAACTACACTTATGGTTTAGATTTGAGAGATAAAATATATGATTTTTTAAAAAAATACTTAAATTTTAAAGTTAGTTTCAAAACAAAATTTTGAAATTCAAATAAAATTTTGAAAAAACAATTTTCAAAAAAGAAGTTTCGAAAAAACAAATTTATAAAAAGGTTTGAATTCAACTATAAAAAATATTTAAATAATTATTTATATTTATATATCTACAAAAAAAAGTGTATTAAAGTCTTTTGGTTATCTAATGAAGCTTCTTTTGGCAATTTTCCTTTTTATAGATTCTTTTGGTGAAAAAAATTTTAAGGTCATCCGAAAGAATTACGTGAAATTCTATGAGAGATACCATTGACTTCGAGAGTGTTTTTGTTCTTTCATATGGAGAATAATAAAGAGACTGGATATTAAGAAAATATGTTAGTGATTACCTCAACAATTAAGGGATATTGAGAAACTATGTTATCTTTTTTTTTTGTGAACAGTCTTTATCCTTAACATTTACACCAAAAAAAAAAACAGTCTTTATCTTATCTTATATAGAAATTTGAAGTTTGGTTTTATAGTATCTTGCAATTGAGTTTGAAATATAATGTTTTGGTTAATCATGTACACTTGTTTTAAACTTTTTTTTTTTTTTTTTTTGCTAAATAAAACTTTATGGGTTGAACTTTTTATAGTGACTGGGCTCCCCCCGAAGGGTCACCTCGCCAGAAACCGTATCCCACGTTCAGTACTGGCCGTAGCCCACCTGACGCAGAGGGTTTTTAGCTAACCCAGTTCCACCCCGCTGTCCCTGAGTATCGAACTGGCGACCTCGGGTAGTCGTGTGTGAGAAACATTCAGTACTGCCGCTAGGCCACCTGACGTTCTCAAAACTTTATGGGTTGAACTTTTTATAGTGACTGGGCTCCCCCCGAAGGGTCCCCTCGCCAGAAACCGTATCCCACGTTCAGTACTGGCCGTAGCCCACCTGACGCAGAGGGTTTTTAGCTAACCCAGTTCCACCCCGCTGTCCCTGAGTATCGAACTGGCGACCTCGGGTAGTCGTGTGTGAGAAACATTCAGTACTGCCGCTAGGCCACCTGACGTTCTCACTTGTTTTAAACTTTTAGTTCAAATTAGAGTAATTGAGGTTTTTGGATAGAAACATTATCGAAACCAAAAAATATTTTCGCTGATTGACACATTTCCCCTGCCCTCAGATAGGTACAAGATTGTCACATTGGAGGGCAGGCAGCGTTGAAAATGTAAGATAAGAAAAAAAAATTTTGTTTAAAAAAAAATAAGAATCTTGTTTAATAGTCAAATTATTTTGAACAAACCAAAAATAATAATTAGATATCTAATGAGAATCAGCTAGACATTACTTGAAAGTTGGTACTGACTTGTCATACATCCATTTTCAATTTAAAATACTTTTTATGACCATTGGGTTGTGGCGAAGATCAAGCATACATATCCCGGAGTATCTTGCCTTGCTTCTTGACATTAAACTATAATGAGAATCACTTTATCTATATTAGTTAGTTATGTAAGTCACAAATAAATGTCTCCCCGGACACGGCTTTAGCCTAATCACTAATCAGGTTATCTATCACGTTATAAGTATAAGCAGGGGTAGAAATAAATGTAATGTTGCTTCGACAAATCCCAGCTTGAGATCAAATGCACCTTATGTCAAAAACAAAGAGGGTATTTTTTCTTTTCTACATAATTAATTAGTTCCTCACTGATCCAATATTGAATTTTTTGAACAACTTCTTTTTTTTTTGGAACAACGATCCAATATTGAATATTCTATGTTTCTATAGTCTGTATGGTCCAAGAATCATAAGAAAAAAAATAAAGATGAAAGAATTTCCATTGGTGAATTTCTTAAAATATATATTATTTTCTAAGAAAAGAGAGAAGGACATTTTTTTTTTTCTTTTGAAACAGAAGGACAAGTAGTTTTTTTCTTTTTCTTTTGAAACAGAAGGACAAGTAGTTTATTAACCTAAATACTATGAGAAACTTACTAGAATCTAACTATTGGAGCGCACGTGTTTGGCCCTGGAACTGTCACATCACTTGTCCTTCTAATTGGCCGACCCTGCCTGTGACGCCTTGATCAGATATGTGCTTCTGGTATATGAGAAATTATACTACCTGTGAGTCAGCTCGATAATTTTCCACGCGAAATCGAGATAACTGCAGTCAGAGTCGGCCACACAAAACCAGTCAAGTGGCTTAAGTAGTAGATAATAAAAAAATATACTATAAGAAAATAATCTTATTTTATAAATGTCAATTTGTTTCTCGTTTGTTAAGGCGGCCTTCCATTATTTTAAACAAGAGCTGTTACTGTCAGAAGAGAGAGACGGTCAAACTAATATTTCTAACTGAATAATTTTTATGCTTCAAATAATTATGAAATTTTGGTTTCAACTTTGAATGGTACCAAAATTGAGACAACTCCTAAATATTAAAAAGTTTTTGTTCATGAATTGCGTATAAATATTTTCATATAAGAATAAACCAGCTAAGACACCACATGATCGACTTGTAATTTCTTCTTTCGTAAATATATCCATACCAAGTATAATATCCTTTTTAAAATCAATGAATTGTTGCGAAGAACAAGCGTATCCGGGGTTATGTAGTTTGCGTCTTGAAATTAAACTAGAATGAGTTGGCATTATTTAAAATATTTTTATAAATATTTTATTTATTTATTAAGGAACTAGTTATACAAGTCAAAAATAAAATGTTACCCCGGACACGCCTTAAGTTTCAGGCTTATTTCTATATAAGTTAACAGAATATGGGCGCATGTATTTCAACAAGTTCCCATCTTTAGATCAAATCCACTTTGTGCACACAAAAACAGGTATTTTCTTGTCTATATGGTTAATTCTTCATTAATTCATTCTGTAGTCGGTTTTGTCCAAGATTTTCAGAAAATAACCTTTAAATAGGAAAAACGAATAAAAATGAGGGTGGCGGTGATCGGAGGTGGGGTAAGTGGATTGGGAAGTGCTTACGTTCTTGCAAGAGATGACGCAGTTAAGGAGTTGGTGTTGTTCGAAAAGGAGGACTCTCTGGGAGGTCATGCTAGAACGATGCGTTTTGATGGCGTTGACTTAGACCTTGGATTCACAGTTTTCAATAGTGTACGTATGCTTGCTCTGCCTCTATCTGGAATTATTAAAACGAAAGCGACCCAAAATTCTCTATGATATCATTTTTTAAGTTTTTGTCGCAAAAATAGAAAAAAAATGACCAAAATATATTTTTATCCTGGAGTTAACTAATTCAAACTTAGAGTTTAGAATTAAGAGGTGAGGTTCTAGAGATAGGGTTTCAAATTTAAAAAAATGAAAAATTAAAATTAAAATTTTCAAAATAAAAATGAACTATCTTGGTTATTTTTTTTTTAAGACTATTTTTATAACAAAAACTTAAAATAGTTATCAGACAAAATTGCCTAATATTTAAGTAAACATCAAGTTTTGAACAAAAGATAGACACACATTCGTTTTAGAAGTTTTTACTCCTATAATCCTATGTCCATTGAACATCTTGAGACGCGTTTCTACACGCTCCTTTTCCATGAGATAAAATTCAATTTCCATCATATGAACATGCTATCTATCATGTTAATACTTTTTTAATCTCATTTCGTGTTGAACAATGATTCGTTTTGGCCATTTACTTTTTTAGGGAACATATTTAATCATTTACTTGAAAACTATATAGTTTAAAGTGTTTTAACGATATAATTAATCAAATCACCATATACGTTTCATGAGTAAATTTTGTGTAGACTAATATTTGTTATTTGCTAATAGCAACTTAAGAAAATTGCTATTTACGTAAATAAGATTACTATATATGTATAATTGAATTGCACAGACCTGATGATGTATATGTGGGCCAAAATGAATAAAAAATCTCTCGTAGCTTTGATTGTGGTGTATAGGCCCTGCCAGGGCCACCTAGACGTTTTAATAGGTCGTGAGTCTTGTGACTCGGGAGTAATAAACTAAAAATACGTTAAAAAAAATTTTGGATAACGATCATGATATATGTAATCAGGTTACGCATCCGAACATGATGGGATTCTTGAAGAACCTAGAGGTAGACATGGAGGATTCTGACATGTCTTTCTCAGTGAGCCTTGACAATGGCCGAGGCTACGAATGGGGCTGCCGCCACGGCCTTTCAAGCTTGTTTGCTCAGAAGAGAAACATTCTCAATCCGTTTTTCTGGCAGATGATCAGAGAAACAAAAAAGTTCAAGGAAGACGTACAAAAATATCTCGAAGACCTGGAGCGTAACCTTGATGTCGACAGAACAGAAACCCTAGGAGAGTTTCTCGAGTCTCATGGGTATTCTAACGTGTTTCAAAAGGCTTACTTGGTGAGATAGTATGTTCATGAGAGTTTCTTGGACAACAAATAAAATAATAAATTTAGGTTTTTTGTTCTAAAGCTAAGATTATGTTATTGGACAGGTACCAGTATGTGGTTTGATATGGTCAGGTTCATCAGAGAGCGTTCTCAACCTTTCGGCGTACTCTGTTCTTTCGTTTTGTCGTAACCACCATTTGCTTCAGGTTCATATATAAATCTGTCAAAAGTATTTTCTAATTTTTGTAAGTATATTTTGATAAAAGAGTGCTTTTTCTTAACTTTGTTTATCATTTAATTTCTTTCTCAGCTCTTTGGGAGGCCAGAGGGGCTGACTGTTGCAGGACGTTCTCAGACTTTTGTGGCAAAGGTTCTAAATTACTAAAGTTGCATGTATTATATATATATATACTAGCTAATAACATGGCGCGGAATGTGATTATTAGTTTCGTTATTTTCTAATAAGGAGACATTAATCTGGATATCAGTTCGGTTTTAAGTTATTTTTTTGGTTTTTAATCTCCTAAAATATAACTATCATTTTAAATCAATATTTATTTGATTCATTCGGTTAAAATATTTGATGTTTTGGCTTTTTTTTCCTCTGATAATTAAAAATTACTATTATTTGTTTGTTTTCATGTTATGAATCTTAGATAGTCGTGATGTCGAACCAATAGTTTCATATTATAGTTTCTAAACAGACAATGATAAAAAAAAAAAAAAAATTATTAAGACAAATCATTTTACTACAATTTGGTCGATAGTGAAAGAAACATTAAGAAAAAGAACATTTTAACTTCCAAAAAATTAGATATTTCAGTGTGCTAAATACTTAGTTATAAGGTGTTCACGTCAATGTGTGCATGTATGTGTATGTAAAAGTATAAAGATGGTTGATAAATATATAAAAATACTTTTAATTAATATTAAATGACATTTTTTCAAAATAATACATGAAAAATAAAATTCTTAAAATGAAATTATTTAAAAACAAAAATATTGTAAAATTTATATAAACTATAATATATAACTTATATATAATTCTTTAAATATATGTATATATATATGCATATAACAGATCAAATTGGATATCTGTTCCTATAAATATTGATATTTGTGATTTTTTTTTACGGATATTGTATTTCAGTGTTTGATTTGCTTCGTAGAGTAACGGACATCTGGATTTTTCGGTTCGAATCAAAACGAATAACGAATCGAATCAAAATTTATGAATAATTTGTCCAGCTCTATTCGTAAACAGTAAAAATAACGTAAATAAGAACCATGAATGTGAGTTTTATATTAAAAAACGTAAAGTACATAGTGTGAACATATTTATGTAGAGTTTGGCTGAAAAGCTCTCTACATGTAACATGTGTCCATTTTAGTGTGAACGCATTTATTACAATACTTTTACACATGACATGTATCCAGTTTAGTGTGAACGCATTCATTACAATGCTTCTACTTTAATATAAGAGATATATATTGGTTTTGTTACTCAGATTACTTGCGGATCAGGTTAGGGCAGAATTGGAGAAACGAGGATGCAAGATTATAACAAATTGCAAAGTACAATCTGTTGCGACATCTGAGAATGGTTGCGTCATAGTAACAACTGAAGATGGATCTCAACAAGTATTCGATAAATGCATATTAGCTGTGCACGCACAAGATGCTTTGAGATTCCTTGGAGATAAAGTTACTTATGATGAGACTAGGGTTCTTGGTGCTTTCCAATACACTGACAGGTAAACCCATACTTGTAATAATATCTAAGTAAGATTCTGGAGACTCATTAACTTGTTTCAATGCAGCGATCTTTATCTCCACCGTGACACTGACCTGATGCCACGGAAGACTGGTGCTTGGAGCGCTTGGAATTTCCTAGGAAGTTCTGAAAATAAAGCGAGCGTTACATATTGGCTCAATATAATTCAGGTACATTGACACATTTGGATAGCTTTAACATAGAAGAAAATGAGATTGAAAGTGTTTTTTTTCTATAACAGAAGCTTGGAGAGGAACATGATCCATTCTTTATCACTGTTAATCCTGAATATACACCAAAGAGAACATTGTTCAAATGGACCACTAGTCATCCTGTGCCCTCTGTTTCCACTTGGAAAGCTTCACAAGAAATATACCAGATTCAAGGGAAGCGTGGTATATGGTTCTGTGGTGCATATCAAGGTAACACCTGGATTTTGTAGTACTAATTAAATTTGTTTTTTTTTAAATTACTCATTATACCTTCTTTAATAAAATGACTAAACCCTATGTTTAGTCCCTGTCAGTGTTAATGTGGTTCATTTACCATTTTGCAGGCTATGGTTTCCATGAAGAAGGACTAAAGGCATTGATCATTTCTATAGTTAATCTAATTCAAAGTTTCTCTTAGTGAGTTTTATTTTTAACTTCAGAAGTTTGTTAATATTATGTCAGGCTGGTATGGCGGCTTCACAAGGTCTGCTAGGGAAAGATATGGTTCCAACTCTTACCAACCTGAAACATATGGTCCCATCTGTAACCGAGAAAGGGGCTCGGTTTTTCTTTACTAAATTCTTGAGAAACTTTATATCAACCGGTTGTATAACGTGAGTCTTTTTCTCTTGTCTTGAACCTCCTAGTTTCATCTTATATTATTTCTTCAGTATTACATATACTTATTATAAGTTAGTTCCTTACAGAATACATGAAGAAGGAGATACAGTGCTCACTTTTGAAGGAAAGGATTCGAGCTGTCACTTGAAATCTATCCTTGAAGTCCACAATCCTCAGTTTTACTGGAAGGTTTGCACATAGGACACTGGTTTTAGATTAGTTCTTGCAATCAGTGAAACTTGTTTTGTCTAAAGATCTAGGGCTGGATTCTTTATTGTTTTTTTCCCATAGGTTATGACACAGGCAGATTTAGGCCTTGCTGATGCTTATATCAATGGAGATTTTTCATTTGCTGATAAGGAAAGAGGGCTTTTAGATCTGATCATGGTATGGTAAATACACTTATTTAAGCATAAAAGATATGAGTTTAGAAGCTTATGACATCTATCTGCTTGATCATAAACTTGCAGATTCTCATTGCTAACAAAGAATTGAACTCAAAAAACTCAAAACGTGCTAAGAAAAGGTAAAGGATGATTCAACTTTTAGCTAAGCTACTAAGTAAGCTTTCACTTGTCACAACATTACAAAAACTTGTGTTTGATCTCATAGGGGATGGTGGACACCGATGTTTCTGACTGCCAGTTTAGCATCTGCAAATAATTTTCTAAAGCATGTCTCTAGGCAAAACACATTAACTCAAGCTCGAAGGAACATTTCTCGTCACTATGATCTTGTAAGTTTTCTTGTGCCCTACAGTCACTATGTGTCAAACGAACATATCTACTCTGAGATTTTGATCTGCTTCATGGTTGGGTACTTATGCAGAGTAATGAGCTTTTTGCTTTGTTCCTGGATGATACCATGACTTATTCCTCTGCAGTATTCAAGGTGGGATATTATTTTATTTTTTTCAGTTAATATATCTGATTCTGACTTGCAACCTTTCTCCATTTTCATGTTATAGTCGGCTGATGAAGATCTGAGAACTGCACAAATGAGAAAAATATATCTTCTGATTGATAAGGTAACATCTATAGAAGAGTGTTTCTTGATTTAAAGCAAGAACCAGGATTCTTTTATTCTCTGTTTTTAATGGCAAAACATTTCACTATAGGCAAGGATTGAGAAGAATCATGAGGTTTTAGAAATCGGATGCGGGTGGGGAACTTTAGCCATAGAAGTTGTGAAAAGAACTGGATGCAAATACACTGGCATCACACTTTCTATTGAACAACTTAAGTATGCAGAAGAAAAAGTGAAAGAAGCTGGACTTGAGGTTAACAGAATCCATCTCTGGATCTTGTTATTGATTTCCATATCCTATGACTAACATCTTAATCACCAGGATCGGATTACGTTTAAGCTCTGCGATTATCGCCAACTATCTGATGCTCACAAATATGACAGGATTATATCTTGGTAATATATTGTCTCTCTTACCTGCTGTATATATGAATTTGTAATCTATCTTATGAAAAAACATTTTGGAAACTTCAGTGAGATGCTAGAAGCGGTTGGCCATGAATTCATGGAGACATTTTTCAGACATTGTGAAGCTGCACTTGCAGAAGATGGCATTTTTGTATTGCAGGTAACATTTTCTTTTTCTTTTTCACTTCAAGCCAATTTCCAGTCCCATGTTTTCTCACAACCATTGATAGTTTTTTTTTTTTTTATAATGTTTTGACCATAAAAGTTCATATCAATACCTGAGGAGCGTTACGATGAGTACAGACTAAGTTCAGATTTCATAAAAGAATACATATTCCCTGGTGGATGCCTTCCTTCTTTAGCCAGAGTTACTTCAGCCATGGCATCTTCTTCTAGACTATGGTAAAGTCTTTTCTTTATCTAGTGTTTAGTTTCAAGTGCATTTTCTCTACTTTCTCTTTCCTTCAACCTTTCTTACACCCAAATAAAAATCAGCATTGAAAACGTTGAGAACATTGGGATTCATTACTACCAAACATTGAGATTGTGGAGGAAGACCTTCTTGGAGAGACAGAAGTAAGCTTAATACTAAAAACATTCCCTCTGTTTTATGTTCTGATAATCATATGCTTTCTCATATGTCCAACTTATTATCTTCGCAGACAAATAAATGATCTTGGATTCGACGATAAATTCATCAGAACATGGGAATATTATTTTGACTACTGTGCAGCTGGTTTCAAGACTCTTACCCTTGGAAACTATCAGGTTACACATATGAGTATTAACCATGCTTTTTGCTCAGTGTCACTCAATAAAGACATTATTTGAATACTTGATCATGCGTTTTGGCCAACGTTACAGGTAGTGTTCTCACGTCCTGGAAATGTAGCTGCACTTGGGGATCCATTACGCAGCTTCCCTTCTGCTTAAGTATAATCAAGATTATATGCATATTTTTCAAACTTTCTTAAAGTATTATTACTCTCATTTCTTGTGTTGTTTTCCATAAAAGATTCATAGTTTCCGTGTGAAAGTATATATGTAAACTTGTAAGAATATATGCTTCCATAATTCTGTACCAACAATATTGTACTGTCCAGACCATATATCAATTTATTCTACAATAAAAGTTCATAACCGCCTCAACAATGTGTCTTATCGTTTACTTCATAAATAAAAAATCCAAAAGTTCCAACACATACCACACCTCGTGAAGAGTGGCCCCTCTTTATATCATAAGCAAGGCAAAAGCCAAAAGTTTGAGGTAATGAGGCTTAGGGCTGCTTCTATAGACCCAAGAGGTTCATCGGCTGGCAGGTATGCATCATCCTTAAATTGCAACATTAAATTATCGGAAACCATTGGGATTTTCACTGATAACTATGTAATACGTGAAGATTCTTACCTTAATCATTGAAGGGCTTTCCTTGGTTGAAAGATATATACGGTAAAAAGTGAATATTTGGCACTTTAACGTGAATCTATGAAACATTGGCGAACCTGATCACCGATTTAACTATGTAATACGTGAAGATTCTCGTACCGTACCGTACGAGTCACATAATCACACAAAAGTGGAGAGCATGCCTTCATCAGATGGAGACAATATTTGTGCAGCCCATCTCAGCTTAAGCATGGGTATTGGCTCATGGAAGGTGCACTGTATCTTTTACTCTTTCATGGTCATCACTAGGGAACAAAATTGGGAACCGATTAAAACTACAAGAAACAGGTTCAATTCGGCTCAGAACATGCATATAACACATAAATAAAGTAAAATTTGGGGTTTCTTTCTCTAATGAACTAGTTTGGCTCTTTTCGCAAAAATATAAGAAAAAAGTTAGTAATTATTAGTTATCAATGACATAAAAATGTTTTGAATGGTAACTAATGGAACGAAGAGAAATACTAATATTTTTTCTTGTTCATTCCTTCTCGTTCCTTTTTTTGTAAAGAATTATAATGTTAATTTGTTCCTAGTTAAGTTTGATAAGAAACTCTTATTCTTCGTCATTCTCAAAATTTTATTCCTATTCATTCTTAATGTTCCTTGATGGTTACCGGGAATATTAATAGTCCCTATAAATTGGAAAAGCTCAATATTTTGAAGGAAAAGAAAGTTGAATATCCATAATTTATTCTGTTGACAATAATAAAAAAATGGAAAATATCCTTTAATATTTGACAAAAAATGGAAAATATCCATTTTCAAGCGAAACTGCAATCGTAACAACATCCACTCACACCCTCCTACTTCCAAATCAACAGTTCGATTCCATTCAATGGCAAAAAGAGCATTCGCGATGCTTGAATGCCAATCTCTAGCGGAGAATTCATCGCCGTTCGTCCACACCAAACGCCCAAAACGCTGTTCCGACGTAGCAGCAGCGACCGAGAGTACAACAACAACAACAACAACAACAACATGTTTGTTCCCAAAAGCGGTTATTGGATACCCGGAATTGTCCGCAGAGCCAAATAGCGATTGGGATAGAAGCGTTTTGTGTAGGATCTGCGTTCGATTACCTGACGGGTGAAGAGTGCAGAGAAACTTCTTGAAATCAGAATCGGTTCAGCTTCTCTGGTCGTTTTGCTACTCCCAGATGGATCAATCGGAGAGGAACAAGCCTTTCAAGCTGTTTCAAGCGATTCCGGGTTATTACAAGAATCTTTATTACGGATCTTACACGAGTTTCGAACAATCTGGGCTTGCCAACTCTTTGATCTCTGTGACTTGGATGTGAAGAATAAGCTCTTTTTTTTTCTTGTTTCTGCTACTCAGTTGTATTTTGTAATCTCAAGTTCATGGGAAAGATTCGATCAAATCGATTTACATAACACACTGTTTCAAAGTCTATCATAGAACGTGTATGATGTATCAACTTTACATAACTTAATCATCGTATTTTTTAAATATTTTTTATCTTTTATTTAAAATACAAATAAATATTGCTTAAGAAAAATCTAAAAAAGTCTTTTCAGAATTATTTAAAATTTTATTTCTGAAAATTAATTAGTTTAAATTTTAATTATCGTAAAATGTGATTAGAACTTCAAATTAAAAATATTTGTGCTTTATGAACGAAGATTAAAATCACATTTAATATATTTAATTATATTTTAGTGATAATAACAATTTAAAATTGATTAATTTTCAAAAATACATTTTATAAAGATCTTAAAAATATTTTGTTAAAAAAAAATATACAGCATTATGTTGAACTACTTCAACAAGTCGACGCGTAAGATATCCATCATCTGATGTGCGGACCGCAGTATCCTACTGCCAAAGGATTTAGTCTTTAAACTTTAAAAATGAATTCATTTTAAAATACTTCAATTGGTACACACAAGAAGTAAGCCAATTCAGCAGCTTTTTGGCATCTAAGGTTCCTCGAACAATGTGATATCTCACACCGGGTAAATCCTTAACCCTTCCCCCTCTTACTAAGACTACAGAATGTTCTTGTAAATTATGGCCAATACCAGGGTGAATAGTGAGTTATTCATCGTTTTCTACTGGAGGAGCAGCAATGAATGCGATAATAAAAACGGAAGTTGCGGTCAATAAGGTAGGGATCATCAAAATACCAACCCATCCAATGTAAAGACGGTTTTCAGTACTAGTTATCCAGTTACAGAAGCGACCCCTAATCCTAGCATGTATATTAAGAAGAATTCACTACAGCACTGCACGGGTCGATACACACAGCGCCTAGTATCCATCGTTTACGGGTAGGACTACTGGGGTATCTAATCCCAATCGCTCCCCTAGCTTTCGTCTCTCAGTGTCAGTGTCGGCCCAGCAGAAAATAGATGGCGAGTGCCTGATCGAATTGATCAGGTCATGTAGGAACAAGGTTCAAGTCTACAGGTCTGTTAGGATGCCTCAGCTGCATACATCATACCACTGAGCTAATAGCCCGTCGTGCGGGCCTCCTACTGGGGGCCCGCTATGCCAAGCCAAAAGCGAAAGAAACCCCATCCCTCTCTTTTCTTTTTACGCCCCCCTGCCGCCACACGAGAGGGACATGGGGGCGTAAAAGGGGGGGAAAACGAAAGGCTTTTTCTGGTCCCCCCTGAGCCGGAGGGTGCTTGTGGGGGGGGTGTGCCACGACGAAACAAGGGAATGAAAGGCCGCTTTGCGTTGCATGCTCTTAACGCTCCCCACAATGATGGCTCTGTTGTCTTGGGGAGCGTTGAAGCTTGCTTCTTCTCCAGGGTTTTCTTGGATTTAGCAGCAGTTCAAAAGGTTAACCTATTCGGGAATCTCCGGATCTACGCTTATTTTCAGAGATTGAGAAATAGAACCATCTGATTTGATTCGTATTCAATAGCCATGAGATGATCATCTTAGGGTGATCCTTTTGTCGACGGATGCTCCATTTCATCAAGATAAACAAGCCGGATTCTATCATAACTAGTTCCCAGGGACCTAGGAGAGCTTGACTCGCTTACGACATGCATGAGACCTCAGCGACAAAGACCTACGGACAATAGCATAACTAGTCATGAAACCTATTCCCAGCCGAACAAGCAAAGAAAGTAGTCCCTCGCTAAAGAGTAGACTTGAGTATCTTCGAAGTCAAAGCCGAGGATAAGACTCAGTTCGGGTAGAGCAACCATTCCTATCGATAAAATATAGGTAAATGGCAGATAGGAAGGATAGTATAAGGTAGGGACAGAGATAGATAGAATAAACTAAACAAAGTGAAAGCAAACTAGAAAAAGCCTTGTTCTTCTTAGTTGAGTTAGCTTTCTCTACCCGAAGGTTCAGTCTCTCGAAAGTGAAATCTCATAAGAGAAGAAACGTCCACAGAAGGTTGGGAAGTAAGTACGCCCGGTTCACGAGGTTCTACCACTGCAGGGCCCAATCATAGTCAAAAGAAGAGTTTGATCCTGGCTCAGAAGGAACGCTAGCTATATGCTTAACACATGCAAGTCGAACGTTGTTCCCTAGGAGCTAGTCAGAAGGAATAGAGGCTCCTAGCTCAAGGTAGCTTGTCTCACCCAAGAGGTGGGAAGAGTTGTGAACAAAGTGGCGAACGGGTGCGTAAGGCGTGGGAATCTGCCGAACAGTTCGGGCTAAATCCCGAAGAAAGCTAGAAAGCGCTGTTTGATGAGCCTGCGTAGTATTAGGTAGTTGGTTAGGTAAAGGCTGACCAAGCCGATGATGCTTAGCTGGTCTTTTCGGACGATCAGCCACACCGGGACTGAGACACGGCCCGGACTCCCACGGGGGGCAGCAGTGGGGAATCTTGGACAATGGGCGCAAGCCTGATCCAGCAATAAGCGCAAGCCTGATCCAGCAATATTACGTGAGGGAAGAAGGGCAATTCCGCTCGTAAAGCTCTTTCGTCGAGTGCGCGATCATGACATGACTCGAGGAAGAAGCCCCGGCTAACTCCGTGCCAGCAGCCGCGGTAAAACGGGGGGGGCAAGTGTTCTTCGGAATGACTAGGCGTAAAGGGCACGTAGGCGGTTCATCGGGTTGAAAGTGAAAGTCGTCAAAAAGTGGCGGAATGCTTTCGAAACCACTGAACTTGAGTGAGACAGAGGAGAGTGGAATTTCGTGTGGAGGGGTGAAATCTACGGATCTACGAAGGAGATTGCAGCTTTCTCCAGACCCCCGGGAAAATCATGAAAAAATGCAATAAATGACTAAAAAACGATTCACTGATCCAATTCTACTCTTTCTTACTTTATACATCATAACCAAATCAAAGTCGTATTTACTTTATCCCCCTGTTAAGTAGTCATGCATTACGATAGGAGGAATAGAGCTAAGCCAGAAACCGATCAATTCAAGGAACTCATTCCGAACGGAGAGAAAGAATACTTATTACTGTGCGATAGCAACATAGCAGCTAGCCGATCACATATTCCTCCGGGAGGACGATTGGGGCGTGGGCATAAGGGTCTTTATGACACAATCAATAATTCGATTCATTTTCAATTAGGCGCTACTTTAGCGGCTTTTCCAGTTACTCGGGATTACCGATTATTCTATTTCCTGATGTTAGCAATGTACAGCGGCCAAATAGGATCGCTGAAAGCATCTAAGTAGTAAGCCCACCCCAAGATGAGTGCTCTCCTATTCCGACTTCCCCAGAGCCTCCGGTAGCACAGCCGAGACAGCAACGGGTTCTCCGCCCCTGCGGGGATGGAGTGACGAATGGATCAGAGAAGGCAGAGTTCCTTTACAAACAATCATCAGATTATAGATTATAAGTTCATAACCTTAGTCCATTTTAACCCCCCCCCCCCATTTATTGTATTGCTTTCCGATCTTATTTATTCATTCCCAGTTATGTGACTAATCTCTTAGTATCGACTTTAGGGATCATTTTTTTCGCTATTTTTTTTCGGGAACCGCCTACAAATCCCTTATGATACACCAGATCCGGCTCGGTTATTGATAGAGTGAATAGATCTGCCATTTCTTGAAATCTCTCTTCTGACTCAAAATCGTGGCGTAACGTGTATCCCCCCCTCT
>NC_027750.1:30224904-30232053 GCF_000695525.1 Brassica oleracea var. oleracea
GCAGATTCCCACGCCTTACGCCCCCGTTCTCCACTTTGTTCACAACTCTTCCCACCTAAGCAGAATATGGAGGTACTTATGGCGGAACGGGCCAATCTGGTATTTCACAATAAAGTGATAGATGGAACTTCTATTAAACGACTTATTAGCCGATTAATAGATCACTTCGGGATGGCATATACATCACACATCCTAGATCAAGTAAAGGCCGTTTTGATTCTTTGGAACAACTCACGAATTTAGTAGATCTTTTTAGGAGGACCCAATGACTATAGATAGGACCTATCCAATTTTTACAGTGCGCTGGTTGGCTGTTCATGGACTAGCTGTACCTACCGTTTCTTTTTTGGGGTCAATATCAGCAATGCAGTTCATCCAACGATAAACCGAATTCAATTATTTATAGAGCTATGACACAATCAAATCCGAACGAACAAAATGTTGAATTAAATCGTACCAGTCTCTATTGGGGGTTATTACTCATTTTTGTACTTGCTCTTTTCTTAATTTTCTTATCCAAGACTTGTATCATTTGATGATGCCATCGATAAGATAGTGAACATTGTAAATATCTTTGGAATGGAGATAGCCATTCCACCCATTTCATCAAGATAAACAAGCCGGATTCTATCACGCCCCTATGTCCCTCTCGTGTGGCGGCAGGGGGCGTAAAAAGGAAAGAGAGGGATGGGGTTTCTCTCGCTTTTGGCTTGGCATAGCGGACCCACAGCAGGAGGCCTGCACGACGGGCTATTAGCTCAGTGGTAGAGCGCGCCCCTGATAATTGCGTCGTTGTGCCTGGGCTGTGAGGGATCTCAGCCACATAGATAGTTCAATGTGCTCATCAGCGCCTGACCCTGAGATGTGGATCATCCAAGGCACATTAGCATGGCGTACTCCTCCTGTTCGAACCGGGGTTTGAAACCAAACTTCTCCTCAGGAGGATAGATGGGGCGATTCAGGTGAGATCCAATATTTATAAAGATCTAAATAGACTCCCACTGCTGCCTCCCGTAGGAGTCTGGGTCCCTTCGCTCCACTATGACAGCTAAACCAAGTCAAAATCTTCATCTCTCTGTAAGCCACTAAACGGGTTCTACACCTAAATAGGTTAAGGTAGGGTATTTTTTAAGAAAATAAAAAAAATCTTATCCAATTTGTGTATTTCAAGCAATATTTTCAAATAAGATTTTTACTACAAAATCATTTTGCATGTACAATATATTATAGTTTCGTTTAAAATTTTTTTTTTTGTTGTTAACAATATTTCAAAATATTTCTTCTGTATTATGTAGGTCCAATTTAATTTAACTTTCATATACATTTCAAATTTAGAAATAAAATTAAAATATCTAAAATAGTATGGTTACATAATAGTGTTCCCAACATAAATATTTTTATAAAATACAAATTTTACAAACATTTATAGTGATAACATTATAGGCCACATAAATATAGGTATTATATAGTTATGTAATACATATAAATTGCATTAATCTAATGATATATTTTGTTATAGAAACTAAAATGTTTTAATATAAAAACAAAACACCTGCACAGATGTGTGGGTTAAGATTTAGTTGATTTGTTGAAAAAGGTGACAACAACTTCACCAAATATCACTCGTCAACATTATTCTTGTAACGGCTATGAGTTGGTAACGAAGTCAAAGTAACTCAAACGTATCGAAGATAATTAAAATTCCTAAATATTTTCTTAAATTACATGTAGCTACCCGAAAAACATAAAAGGGGTTATATTTGAATTGTGGATTTGAAATCAAATCCATACACAAAAACATGAAATAAGAACTTAAAATCATAAAGAAAGAGAACTTATACAAAAAAAAAGTAAAACTGAAGACAACTTTGTCCCATTTACAAATGCCAGTTACAAAAAAAAAAAAAAACACTTTTTCGACATGTTTACTTCTCAGGACAACTTGTGGTCTTCAGTTGATCATTATATTAAAACCGTAGGAGCTTCCTGACTTCGTGCACAAAGAATAACATTTTTGAACTTTCATATGCTCTATAACAACTATGGTATCATTATATAATTAATGTTCTTGTTTTTCAGTTAGATCTAATTAACATATATGGCAAGTTCTCTTCAATAGATTCTGAAAAGAAAGCATTTGCAAGGGATGACATGTGTTCTTACTCTTGCATGTCTTGAGCCTTCTTATACTTTTTACACTGCATAGAACCAAAACAAAAATTCTATAAGCAGATTCTACCTCATATAGCTGTTTGAATAGTGTCTAGATTTCACATTTGTAGAATTTTAGAATAACTCATAAAAGTAAAAACTGCATTCGTAGAAAAAGAAGCTAACTATACAATTAGTAGAATTTGCATTCCTCATTTTTAGAAGTTTAATTAAAAGTAGATTGTTCATTCTAAAAAAAAGTAGATAAACTTGTTTAATCTGGAATTCAATTTCTACTAACTCATTTTCGTAGAAGACGAAATCTACTTTTAGTATAATATAATTTAAAATTTAAATTTATCAAGTTTTTCAACCAAAAAAAATATCAGTTTGCGTATATGAGTATTTTATCAATTGTTTGTATTTTTGTATAATATTTTTGATTCATAAAATTATTTATTTCATTAATTTTTAGAAATGAAAATGATAAAATGGAAAAAAAGTAGACAAAAAAGTTTTATACCAAAAGGACAACGATGCTGTTTTTTGTTCCGTTTTAACAATTTTCCCAAATAGAAATAACATGATATATTACTCTGCGTTGTATTCCCTCGTTAAAATATGGATTTTAGGTTCCATTTAAAATCCTATAATTGCAAACGGGTCTGAACAAATACCTTTTAACTTTCTTTAAGTAAAATTAAGTCAAACTAAAACTTTCCTCTAATTTGGACTGGATCTATGTAAGTTTCAAAAATATCAGCTTGGATCCAATACGAAAACAAAACGACATCCCAGTTCATAAAAATCAAAACAACAATACAACAGAGAGAAATCAAACATCGGTTTATAGGTTTTGTTTTTGGACGACACAATAAAGGGTAGACTCATATAAAGGCTTTGAAAACATATTATCACTCGCCAAGTACTTGATTATGCAGAGACTGCTGCTGCTGTTGAGCTATTCGAATTAAATTTGATGCACATTACTGTATTCCGACCATCATCAGCCAAAGATAGAGTAGCCTTATCGTAACTCTACACAGATTAGGAAAATTTTTTTGAAGAGAATTCAGTTTTTTTATATTTCATAAAAATTTATATGCCAACAACGTATGAAGACTTAGGGCTGGGCACAAGGCGGTTACTTGCTATTTCGCTGTACTTGCGACTTGACTTGCCTTATACGAATAATGAATTCTTTGACATGTACTTGACTTGTTAAAAATGAGTACTTGCTATTTCAAGTAATTGATAAAAAATAAATTACTTGCAAGTTATTTGTCTTGCTCTATTACTTACTATTTATGAGTATTTGTGAACTATTTACGAGTACTTGTGAACTATTTACGAGATTTTCGGAATATTTAAGAACTAGTTACTAAATAATACTCTATTAGAAATAGAAATAAAAATGTGTTTTGTTTTTTTCTACTTAAGAATTTAGTTATATGACTTGTAATTACATGTTACTTGTTTAGAAAAGATATTTTTGTTATCGTGAAAATTATACAATGTTTAAATATCGAAATATGCATATATATTTTTTATTTGTCTTCTTTATGTAATACTTGACTAGAAGATAACGAGTATTTAAAAATCAAGATGGATACGAAAAGAGTAACAAGTATAAAAAGAGTAATGAGTATTTGTGTCTAATCCTAAATGCAAGTAAAAGAAAAAAACAAATATAAACAAGTAATTGATAGATCATGTAACAAATAGCAAATAATGAGACAAGTAACGGGGAGTAATGAGTCAAGTAATAAAAATAATAATGATACTTGATACTTGACTTGGTCTTGGAAGTAATGAAAATTGTTGACTTGTTATTTGCCTTCACAACACCGAGTATTTGAACTTTCAAGGCGGGTACGAGTCAAATATCAAGTTTAAGCGGGTAACGAGTAATGATGCCCAGCCCTACGAAGACTTACCGCATGATCGTCGTTCTGCAAAGGAACGTCAGTAAATACGAAATCAACGTGTCTGCCTAGTCCAATAGGCGATGAATTTAGTCGTTTGAGTTTTGGGCTTTAGTCTTTGTTCTTAGTCTGGAATCAGTCTACACAATACCAGAAACATGAAGTAAAGTTTTTTACTGGGTTTAAACTAGAAAAACAACAACATCAATGCATATGCTTGGACACATCTGTTGATTGATAATTACAAACAAGCATATTATATGTAATAGTTCAAATGATAAGAATACTGTAAAGCATATTTGCTTATCCTCTCTCGTTTTTCTATAATTATTTTATCGTTTTTCTTTTGAAAAATGAACGCTTTCAATCTAATGTACATTTTTTTATATAAGAAAAACTATATAATTTATTTTTATAAGTCATATGCATTTTAAAATGATATTCATAGCATGAAAACTACATAACATATTTTAAGTGGAGACGCGCGGATTGGCTTGCAGAACTGCTTAACTGCTTAGCTATGCGGAACATGCTTGGACATATATACACAAACCGCAACATGTGGTAGGCCGGCCCGCGCGGTCGGTATAAAAGTTCAACCCACTACATATTGAGATAGTTGGAAGCGGATTGGCCCGTCTGGCATCTCTACATTTCAGTACTTATTTAAGTTGCAAATATTTATCTCAAATAGTAATTTGTATATTGAGATAAATGTTAATTTTCTTATTTTACGATTTTTTGGATATTTTTCCGGATTCAGATCAGGTTCATATATCTCTGATATCCGAAATACCACCTTACATAATCCCTTTTGATATATTTTTTATAAATCGGATCGAGTACGGATTAGGATATTTGGTTCTGGTTTGGTTCAGATTTCTTGTTCAGTAACTAATTTTCATGCCTAATTGCAGATGTACAAACGATCAAATAACAGAGCCTGACCCTAAAAGACTGATGGTAAATAGAACTTACATCTTCAACTTTAGATTTACATTTTTAAGGAGAAAAAACCTTTCTTCATTGTTTTTAGTATACATTGTACTAAGTCCGGTGTATATGTTGACAAAACTGACTGAGGGATGTATTGTGGTTTTCGAGCGTGATATAATTACAGGGTTTTCTGTAATCTCTTTTGGAAAAAGGAAACGTATACTATGCAGAATGTTAATTGGGTTTTGTAATTACTGTTATCAAATTAGACTTTCGTATCTTAACCCCAACCCAAAACTTACCACGTTGGGAATAAAGAAAAAAAAAACATAATTGTAAAATGGTCGAGCAAAAACATGGGCCCTAAATTTATCTCCACCGTTGGATTCCATCTCGAGATCAGAGAGATTAAGATGAAAACACTTATAAAACAAATCTCAGCTAGGGATTCAAATCGGAGAATAAATATCCGGATAGCTTGACTAAAACCCCGAACCCCTAAAGGAAGATCAGATCCGCCAAAGAGAATGCCCCCGCCTCCGAATCCAAACTCCTTGTGGCCTGATCGTAGGTCGTCTCCGGCGAAATGTCAAGGTAGTTCAAATTAACTAAAATTTGGCTAGCTGTTACATTTAGATCGATTTCTCTCGAGCTCATCATCAGGTCTGTGATGCTCGGTGAAAGCTCCAAGCAAAGGTGAGGTAGAAGAAGAGATGGTAGTTAAAAAATGATCTCCAGCGATGATGTTTACGTTTCATCTTGTGAAAGGCAGGAGTCATTAAAAGTTTGATTTCTTTGTAGGAGCAAGTTGAAGCACGCTGATAGGCAGCTCAGTTACCAGTGCGGCTTTTATTTTTGTCGAGGTTCAGTTAATGGAACGCTACTTTAGTTGTTGGTGTGTTTGATGTTTACATTTATCAAAACTTGATGACACTTATGTTTTTCTTTGTCATCTTTCATTGCAGATACACACAACGAGCAAATAATAGTTCTTTTGGATCCCAGCCAAAAGAACCTGATGGTAAAAAGGTAAATTCCAACATTGAGATGGAACCGTAATCATGAGAAAGCGTCAAGTAAATATCTTTTCATACAAATCATGTGTTTTTGCTACAATTGAATTTTTTTATTTATATTGACAATGTCAACTTGAGTGACCTAAATATCCTCGACGTTTTTCTTTTTCCAGAAATAAACTACCGATTTTATCGACTTCGTTGAATTGGCCTGGCCACACAATACGATTTTCCATTGTTTTGGGTTTTACCTGCTAAGATGACATTAAGTTCTATTTTTAGTGTGTATTTACTATCACTACAAGAAAACATCAAGGATTCTGAGGGAAAAAATAGTCGGAATTTCGTCGGAATAACGTTATTCCGACGACATACCGACGAAACACGCCGTCGGAAATAATTCCTCGGAATTTCTTTTTTCCTCGGAAATCCCTCGGAATTTTCCGACGGAATTCCGAGGATCACTAGTTTGTCGGAAATGTCCTCGGAATATACCGAAGGAGAACTTCGTCGGTATAATTCCTCGGAAGTTCATCGATCGATGCGTGTTTGGACATATATACATCGATCGATAGGAGTATACCGACGGACCTTTTCCTCGGTTTATTCCGAGGAACTTTTCCCTTGGTATATTCCGAGGGAACTGGTCCCTCGGAATATACTGAGGGACAGCTCCCTCGGTATAGCCCGAACGTTTTTTTAAAAACGCATCGATCGATGCTTTTTTGTTCAAAAACGCATCGATCGATCTAGTGAAAAATATAATTAATTTCCTCGGAATGTAAAAAATATTAATTTTTTTAAAAAAATAAAATTTCTGAAATTTAAATTCGAAAATATGAAATTAAAAGTAAAATTGAAATCATATTAATTAATATTTAAAGTTTCACAAATAAAAATAAAACATTCCGAGTTTGTGGAAAAAAAAAAACTACGGGTCTGGCACGTCCGGGAACACCTCGTTCGGGTACATCCTCTGCATCATCTCCATCATTTGCTGGTTCAGCCTCCTCTGTGCCTCATAGCCCGCCTGTTGAGCCGCCATCTGGGTCTCCAACAAAGATATGCGATCATCCTTGTCCTTCAACTGAGCCGTAAGTACTTCTGGATCAACAAAGGGC
>NC_027750.1:30233352-30233519 GCF_000695525.1 Brassica oleracea var. oleracea
GAACTCCGAGGAAACCCTCTTCTTCCTCGGAATTTCCTCGGAATATTCCGAGGAACTAGTGTTTGGGGTTTCAAAACGTAATTTTTTTAAATAAACGCATTGATCGATTCGTTTTTATTCAAAAATGAATCGATCGATTACTAAGATGGACCGGGCCGTAAGATTGT
>NC_027750.1:30233619-30242593 GCF_000695525.1 Brassica oleracea var. oleracea
TGCTATTGTTATAAGAAACCTCCTTGTCGGCAATGCAGTCTTCTAATTTTACCAATAAAATACATTTACTGATAAGTATAAAACTAGAGCTTGATCCGCACAGATTTTTAAATGACATTTTTAAATCCATAAATTATTTGTATATTTTTAGACTCCTACAAACCTACATGGACCCGGAAGGGTCCGATTCGAATTTCGTTCAAAAATATATAATATCCGAAACAAATTTTAATTTTAAAATCCAAAAAACTTGATATCCAAAAAACTGATATGTATTCAGATAGACAACTGAATGCCATGTCCAACTGATTATGTAAACAAATAATTTTTTTTGTTAACCGATTTGAATTCTTGTCACGAATGTAGCAATATCATTCAAATTTGTGAAATTATTATTGTTTACACTTAAAATAAATGATGTTAGATTATGATGGTAAATACGATTAACGAATTAGTTATGATGAATAAAAAAATGTATAAGATGTAATAAAATAAGTAAAATAGGTAAGTTTTGTTTTGTTTTTTTTGTAATAATTGATGAAAAGACAATAAATGAAATTGTTAACATTAGTTAAAATAATGAAGAAGATGTAAGAAATCACCTTACAATAAGTATGTATTGTTTTGTACTCCAATTTTAATAAAATATAGGTAGAGATGGCAATTGGTCACTTCCGTCCCGGTCCGAACCACAGCGGGGTTCGTCTTCGAACGGGTCACAGTGGGCCAGTCCCGCACGGGCTGTGGTCCTCAGAATGGCTGCTCAATCCCGTACCGCAAATCATGTAGGCTTTCGCGGGTCAGCCTGTGGGACATAGAATTACAAACGCGTATATGGGCATCAGTACGCTTCAGCTGCTTCATGGTGCATCAGTACAGTTCAGTACATGAGTCTAGTCGAGGATTGAACATGATCATGCAATAAACTTGTTTAGTTGAACAGACACATTCACAATTTCAAACAATTAACTAAGCTAACCGATACATAATATATTCACAATTTCAAAAAACAATTAACTAAGTTAATCGAGACAACGACATAACACATTCACATAAAATTAAACTAAGCTAAACAGCAAACATTAAAAGCAATACAACTATATCAGAGACAAAACAAGCAACTAAAGAAGAGAACTGGAGAAGAAGGCGACCATGCATGCAGCTAAGACGAAGCTCCGGTGGTGGATCTTAGAAGAATAAAAGCTCTAGCGGTGGATCTAAGAATAATAGAAGTTCCAGTGGTAAATAGAAGCAGTCAAGCAGAGAAGCTACAAAAGAAGAAGATAACCCATCTGAAATAATGAGTTGGATCTTTTTTTGTTTGGCGATAACAAACTATTGTGTTTATCAAAAATCATATGATTATTTTACCATATTTTATTTGTTTCAACCAAGTAATACTTTATAAATTAAATCAGTAATTAATAACTGCGGAAATTATGGTTAGAACTTGTATAATTTTGCAATGGCATCTAAAACTTGGTTAGGGAGTGTAAAGCAATGTGATAAAGAGAAAATTCGTATTGCATTGACATAATATATATATATAATATCAATGATTTTGAGGAACAGGAAAAACAAATCGCATAATAATTAAACTAAAATTTGGACACTTCATAAAAAGGTTTATGGATCGTATTTTGGACAACGTCAACATATTCTATTGGCACAGTCCACATTTTCCAAAGAATTTGGATCAAAAATGGAGCTGCTTTCATGGAAAAGGTACTTCAGAAGTGATAACATGATGACTGCTAAGGTAAAACTAGATCTTGATACACACAATCGTACGGGTGATTAATATATCAAACTGATTTATTTTAAGAAAAAACACACAAAAATAATAATTTTTGGGAAATTTCTTAAAAAAAAATCAGTTTGATATATTAATATTGTGTTTTAAAATATTTCTATTCTTATTATATAATGTGCTTTCAAAAATAAACTAAAATTCGAAATTTAATTAAAAGTATATTAAACAAAAAAATAATTCAAAATAATTTTTAATAATGGTAGTTTGATATAATAATTATAATTCGTTAAGATTATTTTTGTAAATAATCATCTCCAAAATTAATGACAAAAAACTTGTCACGTATAATAAATGACACGTATGAAACTGATTTCTCAAATAATATTATAGAGAAATGACAAAAAAAAACTTGATATATTCGACAAATAGTGTTGGGAATGTAGAGAGAGAGAGTATCAAAATGATTTTATTGAATGGTGATGGGAATGTAGAGAGTATCAAAATGATTTTATTGTAGACTAGGGTCGGTCCGCCCCGCCATACTTTATTTGTAATCAAGATTATTATTTTTTATATGATTTGTGGTTTGTGTTTTATGTTTACATTTGCAAGAGATGTATACGAGATATAATATTTTCTTAATTTAAAATTAACCAAAAAACTAATTTTTACTATTAGCATAATTTTACTTTCTCTCTCTCTATCTCTCCACGCTACAGGCGTGTTAGGAACAAAAATACATAAATATATCAGTTAAAGAGTATTTCAAAATGTTTAGCTTACTTAAAATTTAACGTGATATTAACTTTTATTGTGTATGTTTTGTTATTCTTTTTATAGATCATGATCATCTTAATATTAAAATGTTCATGAATACATAATAGTTTTACATATTTTCTTTGTTTATTTTGCTGTAATTATGATAATTTTGATAATAAACAAAATAATTTTTAATACAAAAATCTTATATTATATTTTTTCTTATGAATATTTTTAAAATTTATGTCTTTGATATTATATTATTAATTATGTGCTAAAATATTATTTTAGGTTGATGTCAAATGAAACATTATTTTCATATATATATATATTTGAAACTATTGTTTTTCGTATCATATTAGTTCTAGTTGTTTTTTTCGAAATAGGAGGTGCGGTTGGACGAATTTTCTTTCGAATGTGTCAACGCTGTGATTGTTTTTTTTTATTAGGTTAGTAGGTGTCATTTGTCGACAAGAGAGTATATATGTTATGGGAAGTGAGTGTTCTAAATAAGGCATAAGTTAGTGTTTGGACAAAACTACAACGCTTCAATTTCATGTTAGAACATGTTTAGTATTCCACACTCAGCTCATTCATCTACCGTTCTCATTTTATTGTGATATATGCAGACTCAAACTTAGAAGTATAATAAGAAAAATGCATTCTATGTATATATCAAAACTCAGCCAATTTTGGAGACAAAGAAGCAGCCAAGTTAAATAGAATTCACAGTCCAGTAGTCGGTATGGAAAAGATGTAATTGAAATATACTCACAAATCACAATCATGCATACTCACACCGGATTCTATATCTACAAGTGTCTGCACTAACTGTTGTATCCTTGAGATCAGCGCCAACAACCTTTTAGGGAGCCACATTAATGAAAAATCAACACCAAGATGTTGGAAATTATTATGAGCTAAAGATAAATAGATCACACGGGATCTTTTTTTTTTGGGGTATGTTTCAACCATTGTTAAAAAATTGAGATAAATTCTTAAGTCTTTCAGAAATAAAATTTTCATGGATTTCGTTATATGCTCCAAAAATTAATGTAACAGATATCTCATAAATTTAGCTCGGTTTATATTTTATTTGTTTCAACCAAGTAATACTTTATAAATTAAATCAGTAATTAATAACTGCGGAAATTATGGTTAGAACTTGTATAATTTTGCAATGGCATCTAAAACTTGGTTAGGGAGTGTAAAGCAATGTGATAAAGAGAAAATTCTTATTGCATTGATATATATATAATATATATATATATATATATATATATATGGTAAAATATCCTACCAAAAATATATATTTTTATTTTTTGATAAAATATATATATATATATATATATATAATATCAATGATTTTGAGGAATAGGAAAAACAAATCGCATAATAACTAAACTAAAATTTGGACACTTCATAAAAAGGTTTATGGATCGCATTTTGGACAACGTCAACATATTCTATTGGCACGGTACACATTTTCCAAAGAAGTTGGATCAAAAATGGAGCTGCTTTCATGGAAAAGTACTTCACAAGTGATAACATGATGCCTGCTAAGGTAAAACTAGATCTTGATACACACAATCGTACGGGTGATTAATATATCAAACTGATTTTTTTTTAAGAAAAAGCACACAAAAATTATTCTTTATATCATAAGAATTACTTTTCTTTTCTGTATTTGCGAAACCAAATTATAATTAAAATAAATATATTAAAAATTAAAAACTTGATATTAATTTATAAAAGTTATTTCATAAAAAGGAAAGCTCACAAAAATTATTCTTATTATCTTAAAATTTACTTTCCTGTAAAAATAATCTTAACCAAGATTATCAATTTTACAAATTAAAAGTTTTTATGAAGTTATTTTTCTCAGATGATTACAAAATAAATAAATAAACTATTAAAACATCATTAACTGTGATATTTATTTGCGTCTAATATGGAAAAGCTTTGGGGCATTGTATCAACTTTAATAAGTCATCTATACTCTCTAGTAAGAGAGTCTTTTTGATATGATAAAATTTATCCTAAGAGCAACTCTGCAATTTCAGAGTGTTAGTTATAATACATAGGGATCGAATGTACAAGGACTGAGATCACACAATAGACATTATTTATCAGATTAAGCTAGATCAGAAACTAGAAAGCAATAAAGACAGGAAATAAAACGGTTGTAAGTGATGGAAGAAAGTACCTAGACTTCGGGAAATTTGCAGGAAGTCAGAATTGTAAATCAAACAATTATTAGTTTTTATAAAGAACAATTGTAGAACTGAAAATGCAATTCAAAAATCAATCAATTTTCTTTGCAAAGATAATCTATGTCTAGATCCTAGAATCTCAATTTGTTTTTATAGAATTTAAACAACTAAGACATGCATTAAGATCAAGTTTGATAAGCTCACTAAATCCATAAACTAAATTTCTTTGCGAATAGTTATTTAGCTCATCAAAATTAATTTAGGCAATCAATAATGCTTTCACATCTACCAATTATACTAAGATCTAGATTTTAGGTCGTCAATCCAAATCCAGCATTAAGAACAATCAAGTTGAAGAAGATAGAGTAAACCCTAACAGTTCATTCTAGTAAATTCATCAATTCTTTGAAAATTCTAAATTTAACAGGCGGGTTTACTCAAACATGATAACAGAAACATAAATCATATTGTGAATAAATTTCATAAATATACTAAAGTAAGAAATACTAGAGTTTGAAATCAATCTTTGAATGACTTCTGACGTGTCTCTCCATATCTAAAATAATTTTGAGCATAAACGATGGCTTAAAATAGAATATATATGTATAAAACACGTTCAAAGACCCTTGCGGAAATAATGGAATTTTTTTTTTTTTAATATAAATTATTGAAATTCTTTAATCAATGTCGGTTTGTTTGTATGAGATGGATGCCGACCGATACCAAGGAGAGAGTCAATCAACACATGCGTAAACATCGACTCCGACTTCATCTTTTCAGCTCCAATTTTATCCAATCTCCAATGTGCTTTAGAATCTCCAAATAAGTCCAGAACGTACCTAAACTTGTAAAGATTCTAAATGCGACTCAAAACATAATATAAAGACTCTAAATAAGGATTTATATCATGGTCAAAACCTATAAAAACTCTCCCCAAACTTATCATTTGATTTCCCTCAAGCAAAACAAAAACTAAACTTGTGAAAGAGGTTTGAAACACATGAACTCACATATTCCTTAGAACACACACTTTCAAATTACCTGTTGCAAACCACATCAAATAATACCAACCTTAGAAGGCACTTCCATGTAGTTGACCTCTGCTTAGCAACTAGACTATTTTCAGCCACAACTCATAAGAGATATCCAAATTCACCATCACAGACTTCATTTAATAGCCTTATGTGCAGTCCCATCTAGGGAATATCGAACAAAGAATACATGGACTCTTATCCATTCAGGTTTCTGATCACATGGACAGTCTTCTCTGGTTCTTTTCCTCCCTCTTTTCTTAATTTTATCATTTTGTCTCTCTTCCTTTTCTTTCTTTTTATGCTCTAAAGTATAAGCGAATAATGGTCACATGGAATTTTCCTACTCCCCGCTTCCATCTTCGTGTGGTCATTCCATTTGAAGTAAAATAATGGGGTCACATGAAATTTTTCTACCCCTTTACTCCATATAAAATCATCTAAATCTTTTCTTTTCTTTCAGCTTTTTATTGAAGGGAAGAGAGAATGGAACCATACTCACACAAACATGTCTTTTAGACTTGGATGAGAAATCCAATCCATTGTATATGAAGCTCCAAGATGAAAGATTCAAGTTTATTAATGTTGCATGATAGTTTTGGATCCTTCATACACTCACACAAACATAGATATTAATGGCAGATCGATCTACTTTGGGCTTTCTATGTCGTACAACTTATAATTAATAACTCAAAGAATAGTACTAGATAATAGTTAGATGATTAGTTCCAAGAAAAGTTCACTAACTCCTAAGTTTTGACTCAATAAACCAACATAACTAATATTCAAAACAAAATATAATATTTGTAAATACTTTACTCCAGCAACATTGTCCTATTATCAGAGTTTGGTTAAAATAAACAAAGAAGACTCATAAGAAATTTGCAAATATAATATATGTACTTGCCAAAATTTATGAATCTTGCCAGGATATCGAAACTGACCAAATCCTTTATATCTATCACTAGGGGTATTCCGGCGCTACGCGCCGGGTTTGGATGTTGTTTTGTCTTTTGAATTCAATTTGTTTCATTTTCATTTGTTAGTTGTTAGTCCAATCGACATAGAATTATTAGTTTTTGACAATTAAAAATTGAGAGTCCTGACCTAATAATGGATTTTATGAGTGCATGTTAGAAGATTTCAGGCCTTGAATCCTTAGCTTTCGAAGTCATGTCAATGCAGTTTTGATTCCTACTAAGTGAAAATGTTAAAAGTTTTTAGTAATGTGGGTGATGATGCATCTTATTGGTTTAGGATTGTTTTTTTATAGGGGATGTGTTTTTTTCAAAGTTTGTTGGCTTATCCTAAACGGAAAGTTGATCGTAGGAGTGATAATGAATTTCAAAAGTATAGCAAACAATAATTTTTTTTTAAAAAAAATCATGATAGAAGAAATGTAAATTCAAATTTTGTCTTTAAGAAGTCAAGTAAACAATGACATATTTTTTTCTTGAATAATGTAGTCGGCAAATTTCTCTCTTGTGAAGTAGTAACAATCCATATAAATCTCTATTTATATAGGGGATGGTACACTCATAAAGTTTTCTTTCAGGGTATTTGATTTGAGATTTGTAACAACACTTTATATCATTTGATCATCTATAAACACATTCATCATCACAAAATTATTTAAGAATCAAACCAACAGTACTTAGTTATGTACCTTTAGTCCGAAGCAGCGAGCCTTACCAAATGAGACAAAAATCTTCAAGACACGAAAACTGATTCAATAAACTCTTTTGAAACTCTTCACTATCATCTGATTATTTAAAATTGATTTGTGTAGAAATCAATGTGGTTGCTTAACCAATTGAAGAGAATGAGGTCAATGTGTCTTAATTTTAGTACGTCAATAGAAGTGACTATAATTTCAATTTAAATATCAATTACGGTGGAGAAATTTTATGGTGCGAGTCTGGCTTCTTTGTTTCTGTGAGTGTCTCATGTTTGGGTCCGCCTTGTGGGCCAACGCATGTGTTGGTTTGATGTCACATAACGGGTTGTAAGACAAAATTTGAATTTGGATTTGAATTCCATGTGTTGGTTTGAAAGTCAACCATATGCAAATGTTAGAAGGTTGTAAATTTGTAATACATAAAGCAGTCAAATTGTTTGGATTTACCAAGCAGTGTTGCACCGTTGTAATTTGGGGTTGATCTTGTCGAAATAACTTTGCGACTTTGTGCGGGTTTGGTAAGTGCTTAGTCCTTCAGTAATTTGGGTATATCGTAAACTGTATTTCAAATTGATCACATAACTGGGTACTTTGTTATATCAAATTAGATGTGTTTTTTTTTATAATATCAAAGTATTGCTTGGATCATGCAGTCAAGTTGAATTTAGTTATTATAATAAATATTGTTTACAGAAACATGAATTCATATAGAAGTTGGAAGAAGACACTTTTATTATTATTATTTTTTTTCTAATTATTAATTTTCTTTTTGCTACAAAAAAAAACAATTTTTTTACTAAAACAATAATTATCTTTATTTTGATCCAGCAAATTAAATATTATTTTGTATATGACTTACGAATTGTGATAGTTATTAATATAAGCACATTTTCATATTATTCAAATTTTAAAAAGTACATTTTCTTTTGAATCAAATTTAACATTTTATTCAAAAAAAATAATAATATAAGCACAATTACGTATTATTATACACATACATAGAAGATAAACACATATCTATAATTGACTTGAGGATGATTGTAGAAACATTTCTGAGACCATCCCTTCTGCCCACATATCCCGCCGCTACTATTTGTATTGGAAATTTTATAGGAAACAAATAACTGTTTATAGGTCCCATCAGGTCAAACAATTACGTACTAAGAAACGAAAACATGACTTACCTTACCACAACTTCAATAAGATGAGACCTTCGGGATTTAAGAACTAAAGGAAGTTCGGACTGAAGATTACGGAGGATGAAACCACATTCCGTGCTTGTTCGCCAGGTTCTAGAAGATACACCACATGTGTATAACCATTTATCCTATAATCCAATTGATCAAATCAAGAGATAACAAAATCCTGATGAACCAGCATCAATGCAGAGGATAATGAATACATAGATGGAACGAATGAAATCTTGGTAAAGTTGATCATCAAAATCAGGAAGAGTAGCTTCTTCTTGTATAGATTATTGGAGTCGCTGTAAAACTCCACTTGGGTGCTGGAAAAAGGAGCAAAGGCAGAGGTACCAACA
>NC_027750.1:30243217-30252082 GCF_000695525.1 Brassica oleracea var. oleracea
AAACTAACAAAACTTAGTTTCAAGAAATAGTTTTAAAAGGTTGAAGATTCAACCATTTCGATCATCTTTAATCAAACATCTGCAAATCCAATTGCTAAAAATTTGATTTTTCTTCATAACAATTTAAACATGTCTAGAAGAGGCAAGAACGTTGCAGTGGTGAGGGTAATGGGGATATTCATTCCTACTTATACGAGTTCGATTTCAAGAGCGAAGAAAAGATTGTGGTGTATTAAATGTTACTTAATGGGAGGGATGCGCCTTAAGCTTTAAAGTGTGCTCTTAAAGAGAAAACGTTCTAAGGGAGGTGTTACAGTGGAAGTTTCAGGAAAGGAGGGGGAAGCAAGGGACACGAGAAGAAGAAGAGGATGGATGAGTGCTAGGGTTGAGTTGGACCACGATACAATATATCATCATTAAGCCCAAACTCTTCTTCAAAAACATTGCTTTCAGTACAATTAAGTGGGCCCATCAAGAGATTTCATAGAAATGAAAGCAGCGTGTTTTGTTCAGAAAGAGATGCTGATGTGTCAACATTTGCCCCTGCCTCTCTGATGACGTGGACGCAGGAGGAGAGACTCAAGGCAACTTTATTGTATAAGATAATCACTTTGAATATTGCTTTATTAGTTTTAGTTTTGATCCATCATTAGTTTTTAAAAATTTGTTCGCATTATTTAGAAGGTGTTATTAGTTAATATATTTTGATTGATTTAGAAATTATATATAGTATTTATAAATCCAAGTAAAATATACAAATTTTCAAATTCTCTCGGATTAGTATTTACAAATCCGGAGGCTTTCTCTCAGATTTGAGTCTTTATATTTTTAACAAAGAAATCTATGCAAATCCATTCAAATCCGTTATGAAATCAAATCTATTAGTAAATCCGTATGATTGAATAACACTTGATTTTAATTAGAATTTATGAATCATTAAACTAATAACACATGATTTCAATACATATTTTAAAATCATAGAACCAATAACACTAAATTTAGTTTGAATTTTCAAATCCGTCAAAATACACCAACCAATAACCCCTTACCCAAATGTTTTACAATAAGTCATCCTGAACAACAACGTAGAATCACTCATATTATAATCATTTATCAAATACTTAATCACTCGTACTATAATATATAGAATCATCGCCAATTCAAAGTATGTCCATTTAAAAAATATATATGTTCATTAACGTTTTTTTTTTTGTAACTTAAAATTCTATTAACGTTTTTGCATATACGACTTTGAACATGTTGGAATTTGCTGGGTCCATTCGCATGACAAGTCTATTCTTTCAAGTCTGTAAAAACCAGTCAATCGCAAGCCCATTTTAGCAAAATCCATGAAGCGTGCTAAATACTGACTGATACACTATTATTATGCCTGTCCCGTCGGAATGATACATACTTTTCCGTATGTTATATCGCTATTGCTTCACTGATGCGCTATACAGGTATGCTATATAATTAAATTGGTACATGACAACACCAATTTGTATCCTTGAGATCAGCGCCAACAACCTTTTAGGGAGCCACATTAATGAAAAATCAACACCAAGATGTTGGAAATTATTATGAGCTAAAGATAAATAGATCACACGGGATCTTTTTTTTTTGGGGTATGTTTCAACCATTGTTAAAAAATTGAGATAAATTCTTAAGTCTTTCAGAAATAAAATTTTCATGGATTTCGTTATATGCTCCAAAAATTAATGTAACAGATATCCCATAAATTTATCTCAGTTTATATTTTATTTGTTTCAACCAAGTAATACTTTATAAATTAAATCAGTAATTAATAACTGCGGAAATTATGGTTAGAACTTGTATAATTTTGCAATGGCATCTAAAACTTGGTTAGGGAGTGTAAAGCAATGTGATAAAGAGAAAATTCGTATTGCATTGATATATATATATATATATATATGGTAAAATATCTTACCAAAATATATATTTTTATTTTTTGATAAAAAATATATATATATAATATCAATGATTTTGAGGAACAGCAAAAACAAATCGCATAATAATTAAACTAAAATTTGGACACTTCATAAAAAGGAAGGTGTATGGATCACATTTTGGACAACATCAACATATTCTATTGGCACGGTACACATTTTCCAAAGAAGTTGGATCAAAAATGGAGCTGCTTTCATGGAAAAGGTACTTCAGAAGTGATAACATGATGACTGCTAAGGTAAAACTAGATCTTGATACACACAATCGTACAGGTGATTAATATATCAAACTAATTTATTTTAAGAAAAAACACACTAAAAGAATAATTTTTGGGAAATTTCTTTAAAAAAAAATCAGTTTGATATATTAATATTATGTTTTAAAATATTTCCATTCTTATTATCTAATGTGCTTTCAAAAATAAACTAAAATTCGAAATTTAATTAAAAGTATATTAAACAAAAAAATAATTCAAAATAATTTTTAATAATGGTAGTTTGATATAATAGTTATAATTCGTTAAGATTATTTCTGTAATTAATCATCTCCAAAATTAATGTGAAAATGACACGTATGAAACTGATTTCTCAAATAATATTATAGAGAAATTACAAAAAAAACTTGATATATTCGACAAATAGTGTTGGGAATGTAGAGAGAGAGTATCAAAATAATTTTATTGAATGGTGATGGGAATGTAGAGAGTATCAAAATGATTTTATTGTAGACTAGAGTTGGTCCGCCCTACGGGCGGGATATACTTTATTTGTAATCAAGATTATTATTTTTTATATGATTTGTGGTTTGTGTTTTATGTTTACATTTGCAAGAGATGTATATGGGATATAATATTTTCTTTATTTAAAATTAACCAAAAAACTAATTTTTACTATTAGCATAATTTTACTTTCTCTCTCTCTATCATGCTACGGGCGTGTTAGTAACCAAAAATACATAAATATATCAGTTAAATAGTATTTCAAAATGTTTAACTTACTTTAAATTTAAGGTGATATTAACTTTTATTGTGTATGTTTTGTTATTCTTTTTATAGATCATGATCAACTTAATATTAAAATGTTCATGAATATATAACAGTTTTACATATTTTCTTTGTTTATTCTACTGTAATTATGATAATTTTGATAATAAGTAAAATAATTTTTAATACAAAAATCTTAGATTATATTTTTTCTTATGAATATTTTTGAAATTTATGTCTTTGATATTATATCATTAATTATGTGTTAAAATATTTTTTAGGTTGATATCAAATGAAACATTATTTTTATATATATATATATATATATTTGAAACTATTTTTTTTCATATCATATTAGTTCTAGTTGTTTTTTTCCGAAATAGGAGGTGCGGTTGGACGAATTTTCTTTCAAATGTGTCAATGCTGCGATTGTTTTTTTAATTAGGTTAGCAAGTGTCATTTGTCGAGAAGAGAGTATATATGTTATGAGAAGTGAGTGTTCTAAATAAGGCATAAGTTAGTGTTTGGACAAAACTACAACATTTCAATTTCATGTAAGAACATGTTTAGTATTCCACACTCAGCTCATTCGTCTACCGTTCTCATTTTTATTGTGATATATGCAGACTCAAACTTAGAAGTATAATAAGAAAAATGCATTCTATGTATATATCAAAACTCAGCCAATTTTGGAGACAAAGAAGCAGCCAAGTTAAATAGAATTCACAGTCCAGTAGTCGGCATGGAAAAGATGTAATTGAAATATACTCACAAATCACAATCATGCATACTCACACAGGATTCTATATCCATAAATGTCTGCACTAACTGTCGTATCCTTGAGATCAGCACCAAAAACCTTTTAGGGAGCCACATTAATGAAAAATCAACACCAAGATGTTAGAAATTATTATGAGCTAAAGATAAATAAATCTTTTAAAGAAAATGTTCAATAAAAAAAAGTCATCTCCCCTCTTGTATCGTCTTCCTCTTTTCTCTTCTTCTCTGTTTATTCTGTTTCTCATATCATTTTTTCTGTTTCTTATCACTTTTCCGTCATAATCCGTTAAGTACAACCATGGCTTAACAATTTTTTTTTCATCATCTTTTTGTGTTGTTTATTAAGAGAAATGAACTGATGATTTTGTTGGAAGAACACTTTCATATTTATAATGGAGGATTAACACAAATGAATGAATGAAGGGATTCATTGAATGTGAGATCGTGTGAGAAGTAGATAGTAGGTATTAATGTGAATGTTAATGAAGATGCATGAACCAAGTGAATTTCCGTAACGGCGCCAGATTAAAGAAGTTTATTCGGCTTACAACTGACATTGATCGGAATCGTTCGTCACCGGTGAAACCGTTGGATTTCTATTGACAGTTGACTTAACGGGAATTGTTGCTCGACAGCCACTTTCCCTAAGTTTCGTATACAGTTTTTTTAGAGAATATGTATTTGGACCGTAGTAAACACATAAAACCCATTAAACTCAAGAATTAATGAAACATTGACTTTTGATTGACTGTGACACTTGTCGTCACCACAAACTCCGAATTAGTGACATGGAATCTGATGTGGATGGCTTAGGAGTGAAGGAAACTCTTAAAAGTAAAAACTGCATTAGTAGAAAATGTAGCTAACTATACAATTAGTAGAATTTGCATTCCTCATTTTTAGAAGTTTAATTAAAAGTAGATTGTTCATTCTAAAAAAATAGATAAACTTGTTTAATCTGGAATTCAATTTCTACTAACTCATTTTCGTAGAAGACGAAATCTACTTTTAGTATAATATAATTTAAAATTTAAATTTATCAAGTTTTTCAACCAAAAAAAAATATCAGTTTGCGTATATGAGTATTTTATCAATTGTTTGTATTTTTGTATAATATTTTTGATTCATAAAATTATTTATTTCATTAAATTTTAGAAATAAAAATGATAAAATGGAAAAAAGTAGAAAAAAAAAGTTTTATACCAAAAGGACAATGATGCTGTTTTTTGTTCCGTTTTAGCAATTTTCTCAAATAAAAATAACATGATATATTCCTCCGAGTTGTATTCCCTCATTAAAATATGGATTTTAGGTTCCATTTAAAATCCTATAATTGCATACGCGTCTGAAACCACTCTCTCATTCTGAACAAATACCTTTTAACTTTCTTTAAGTAAAATTAAGTCAAACTAAAACTTTCCTCTAATTTGGACTGGATCTATGTAAGTTTCAAAAATATCAGCTTGGATCCAATACGAAAACAAAACGACATCCCAGTTCATAAAAATCAAAACAACAATACAACAGAGAGAAATCAAACATCGGTTTATAGGTTTTGTTTTTGGACGACACAATAAAGGGTAGACTCATATAAAGGCTTTGAAAACATATTATCACTCGCCATTCGCCAAGTACTTGATTATGCAGAGACTGCTGCTGCTGTTGAGCTATTCGGATTAAATTTGATGCACATTACTGTATTCCGACCATCATCAGCCAAAGATAGAGTAGCCTTATCGTAACTCTTCACAGATTAGGCAAAAAAAATTGAGGAGAATTCAGTTTTTTTTTTTTATTTCATAAAAATTTATATGCCAACAACGTACGAAGACTTAGGGCTGGGCACAAGACGGTTACTTACTATTTCGCGTGTACTTGCGACTTGACTTGCCTTGTACGAATAATGAATTTTTTAACCTGTACTTGACTTGTTAAAAATGAGTACTTGCTATTTCAAGTACTTGATAAAAAATAAATTACTTGCAAGTTATTTGTCTTGCTCTATTACTTACTATTTACGAGTATTTGTGAACTATTTACGAGTACTTGTGAACTATTTACGAGGTTTTCGGAATATTTAAGAACTACTTACTAAATAATACTCTATTAGAAATAGAAATAAAAATGTGTTTTGTTTTTTCTACTTAAAAATTTAGTTATATGACTTATTATTACATGTTACTTGTTTAGAGAAGAAATTTTTGTTATCGTGAAAATTATACAATGCTTAGATATCGAAATATGCATATATATTTTTTATTTGTCTTCTTTATGTAATACTTGACTAGAAGACAATGAGTATTTAAAAATCAAGATGAATACGAAAAGAGTAACAAGTTTAAAAAGAGTAATGAGTATTTGTGTTCAATCCTAAATGCAAGTAAAAGAAAAGACAAATATAAACAAGTAATTGATAGATCATGTAACAAATAGCAAGTAATGAGACAAGTAATGGGGAGTAATGAGTCAAGTAATAAAAATAATAATGATACTTGATACTTGACTTAGTCTTGCAAGTAATGAAAATTGTTGACTTGTTATTTGCCTTGACAACACCGAGTATTTGATGCCCAGCCCTACGAAGATTTACCGCATGATCGTCGTTCTGCAAAGGAACGTCAGTAAATATCTTTTCATACAAATCATGTGTTTTTGCTACAATTGAATTTAATTTTTATATATATTGACAATGTCAACTTGAGTGACCTAAATATCCTCGACGTTTTTTTTTTTCCAGAAATAAACTACCGATTTTATCGACTTCGTTGAATTGGCCTGGCCACACAATACGATTTTCCATTGTTTTGGGTTTTACCTGCTAAGATGACATTAAGTTCTATTTTTAGTGTGTATTTACTATTGAGTATATATATGATGTGTATGGACAAAGAAAAAGCGCATGCTTTTCACAAGATTGATAAAGAAAAATATAAGTTTTATACAAATAATAGAAACAACATTTTCTCAAAATTTTAAATCATGAAGAGTGTTATTTCAGTTATCTTCTTATGTGTTCTTATGTTCTGCTTTGCTAACATCGTGAAAGGTAATATATTATTCTTTTTTTTTTTCACTTGATTCAATATCCGCAAGTTTTGGAAATACTGACTATTCATATGAGCAAAGCTGGTGTTGAACAAAAAAATAGCATACTGACTATTCATATGAGCAAAGCTAATATTAACTTTATTTTGTTTCTTTTGTTGGTTGCCGGAAAATTGTAAAAGTGAATAGCCAAAAGTATCTGTGTAATTGGTATGGTTCATATTCCGGAAAATGTGGCCCTGATGGAAACAAGAAGTGTCAGGATGAAAGGAAGGTGTCAATAGTAACATTCGAGCGTTGCGACTGTGTGAACACCATTTTTCGAAAGAAAGACTATCATGACTGCACTTGTTATATTAAACCTCCTTGTCGGAAAAACTAAAGTCAACATGCCTGCTATTGTTATAAGAAACCTCCTTGTCGGCAATGCAGTCTTCTAATCTTACCAATAAAATACATTTACTGATAAATATAAAACTAGAGCTTGATCCGCACAGATTTTTAAATGACATTTCTAAATACATAAATTATTTGTATATTTTTAGATTCCTACAAACTTACATGGACCCGGAAGGGTCCGATTCGAATTTCGTTCAAAAATATATAATATCCGAAACGAATTTTAATTTTAAAATCCAAAAAACTTGATATCCAAAAAACTGATATGTATTCAGATAGACAACTGAATGCCATGTCTAACTGATTATGTAAACAAATAATTTCTTTTGTTAACCGATTTGAATTCTTGTCACGAATGGAGCAATTTCATTCAAATTTGTGAAATTATTATTGTTTACACATAAAATAAATGATGTTAAATTATGATGGTAAATACGATTAACGAATTAGTTATGATGAATAAAAAAAATGTACAAGATGTAATAAAATAAGGAAAATAGGTAAGTTTTGTTTTGTTTTTTTTGTAATAAATGATGAAAAGACAATATATGAAATTGTTAACATTAGTTAAAAATAATGAAGAAGATGTAAGAAATCGCCTTACAATAAGTATGTATTGTTTTGTACTCCAATTTTAATAAAGTAGGTAGAGATGGCAATTGGTCACTTCCGTCCCGGCCCGAACCGCAGCGGGGTTCGTCTTCGAACGGGTCACGGCGGGTCAGTCCCGCACGGGCTGTGGTCCTTAGAATGGCTGCCCAATCCCGTATCGCAAATCATGTAGGCCTTCGCGGGTCAGCCCGTGGGACATAGAATTACAAACACGCATATGGGCATCAGTATGCTTCAGCTGCTTCATGGTGCATCAGTACAGTTCAGTACATGAGTCTAGCCGAGGATTGAACATGATCATGCACTACAAGAAAACAGCGGTATTCTGACGGACATTCCGACGGAAAATGAAATCCTCGGAATATCCTGAGAAATTCCGAGGAAACATTCCGAGGAAACACAAAATTTGGTTTCCTCGGAATTTCCTCGGAATATACCGACAGAATTCCGAGGAAATACTAATCCGTCAGAATATTCATATGGAATACCAAGGAAAAACGTATTCCTCGGAAAAAACCGATGAATTCCGAGGATATATTATAGCCGTTAGAGAGCCGTTGGGGGATTTTTAAAATTCCGAGGAAATTCCGACGAACTAGCCGTTGGCGTCGGAATTCCATCGGAATTTCCTTGGGCTGTCGGTAGGATTTCAACTATAAATACAAGCAGCCCTCTTCCTCTTCATTCACTCCATATCTTCATCCTCCCTCTTACTCTCTTTACACACGAAATTGATTCATAAAAAACATGTCTTCTTCAAATTATTTTCGTTCTTGGATCGATCGACCTCATTTGGATCCAAACACGAGATTGCTTATGGAAGAATACCAACGAGGTATAACCGAATTCATGGGGTTAGTTCACCGACAACCGGAAGCAAAAACAGGTATGTTAAGATGTCTTTGCTCTAATTGTAAAAATAGAAAGGTTATTAAAGAGTGGGATGTTTGGACTCATCTATATTTGAGTGGGTTTACACGAAGTTACAAAATTTGGTATCATCATGGGGAAACAGATTATGAACATGGTAGTACTAGCGAACCTCAGCCAGCGGTTAGATTAGAAGAACCAATTAGAAC
>NC_027750.1:30255018-30259550 GCF_000695525.1 Brassica oleracea var. oleracea
TTCAGTCGGTTCCAAAGAAGAAGGGACGTTTGGTCGGTTTGGGTCGTCGCACCCGGTCGGTTCCTCCTTCTTCTGCACCACCGCCCTTTGTTGATCCAGAAGTACTTACGGCTCAGTTGAAGGACAAGGATGATCGCATATCTTTGTTGGAGACCCAGATGGCGGCTCAACAGGCGGGCTATGAGGCACAGAGGAGGCTGAACCAGCAAATGATGGAGATGATGCAGAGGATGTACCCGAACGAGGTGTTCCCGGACGTACCAGACCCGTAGTTTTTTTTTTTCTAAAAACTCGAAATGTTTTATTTTTATTTGTGAAACTTTGAATATTTTCGAATTTAAATTTAAATTTTAATTTTAATAATTTCAATTTTAATTTTAGTTTTATGATTTCGAATTTAAATTTCAAAAATTTTATTTAAAAAAAAAATATTTTTTTTTAAATTCCGAGGAACGGTGTCCCTCGGAATATACCGAGGGACATGTTCCTCGGAATATACCGAGGGCCCCGTTTCTCGGAATATACCGAGGGACCCGTTCCTCGGAATATACCGAGGGACATGTTCCTCGGAATATACCGAGGGAAACGTTCCTCGGAATATTCCGAGGGACACCGTTCCTCGGAATTTTCCGAAGGACACGTTCCTCGGAATTTTCCGATGAAAATTCCGAGACATTTCGTCGGAACTTCCGAGGATTGGACCATCGGAAAATCCATCAAAATATCCCGAGGAAGCTCTCCCTCGGTATATTCCGAGGAGCTTTCCGACGAACAGGTGGTCCTCGGAATTTCCTCGGAAATTTGTTTCCTCGGAATTTCGTCGGAAAATTCCGAGGGATTTCCGAGGAAAAATGAATTTCCGAGGAGTTATTTCCGAGGACTTGTTTCGTCGGTATGTCGTCGGAATAACGTTATTCCGACGACATACCGACGATTTTTTCCCTCAGTATGTCGTTGTTTTCTTGTAGTGATGCAATAAACTTGTTTAGTTGAACATACACATTCACAATTTCAAACAATTAACTAAGCTAACCGATACATAATATATTCACAATTTCAAAAAACAATTAACTAAGTTATTCGAGACAACGACATAACACATTCACATAACATTAAACTAAACTAAACAGCAAACATCAAAAGCAATACAACTATACTAGAGACAAAACAAGCAACTAAAGAGGAGAACTGGAGAAGAAGGCGACCATGCATGCAGCTAAGGCGAAGCTCCGGTGGTGGACCTTAGAAGAATAGAAGCTCTAGCGGTGGATCTAAGAATAATAGAAGCTCCAGTGGTGAATCAAAGCAGTTAAGCAGAGAAGCTACAAAAGAAGAAGATAACCCATCTGAAATAATGAGTTGGATCTTTTTTTGTAAGGCGACAACAAACCAAGATTGACCTTTTTTTACATGTGACATGCATGCAGTCACCGTCGCTGAAGAACCCATCACCGGAGCTGGATCTTCGTCTTCGGTGGAAAGTGAGTTCGTAGGCTTCTCCCGGTGGCTTAAAGAAACTTCACTGTTGGAGATAGAAGACACATGGGAGACAGGAAGCATCATCGACCCTCAAATCGCTGTCACCAGAGCTCCATTGGTCGTCGACAAACATCTAAGGCCGAATCGCCTTCTTTACTCTCTCTCTCTCTTTCTCATTTTTTCAAGTGAAGACGAAAATAAGGATTAGAGTTGCGGGTCTTCAATTTCTCGCAAGTCAACATGCGGCCCATCCCACATTCGGCCCAATCCCGCACAATCCTATCCTGCGAAGCCCACTACTAAAACATATCCCAATCCCGCCCTGTAGCAGACTTTTACGGGCTAGGACCGCTGTTCTGCTCTTACATTGCCATTCCTAAAAATAGGTAAGAGAGGATCGTTTTTATACTAATGCGGTTGACAGTATGTTGCCAGTCTATATTTTCTAATTTAATTATTTAAAAAATTATGAGTTAATTATTTAAAAAATAGTATGTTATTGAAAAAAATATTATTTATTTTTCTGTTTGTCTAATATTTGTATACATTATCTAAATTCCACCGAAGTTTGCATGATCCATAAGAGAATATCTCAAAAACAGATATCCAAAACAAATCAAGACTAAACAAATAAAACCAACAAAAATTCCTAATAAGTAAGTTATATTCTATGGTACTTGATAATTTCTCGGAATTCAATTACAAGCTAATGTGAATCCAGTATCAGTAATCATCATTTTGAACTTGAAGCCCCAGAAGCTAACAGCATTGTTCTGGATATCTTTACTAGTGTCACAAAAATTGACGATTTCAATCTTATCTAGCCATTTTTTTTTGTGACCTGCCGTATTCATTTAATAAAGACATGATACCTCGGCCATTCAGAAGATTCAGTTAATGCTTCCTAGGCAGTTTGTCAATCAACCGCAATGATCACATTGTTAAAGTGCAATTATCACACTGTTAAATCTGGACAACTTTAGAGCATATAAACCACATATCTTAGCTCTACAATAATTAATTGTGTTTGGAAAACACTCACAGAGCTAGCTAACCAGGATACTCCACCATGTCGTTATTCTTTTTTATTAACACAGGTAATTTCATTTCAATACGACGACGGAAAAAAGATCACGTCAAAGTAACTGACAAAAGAAAAATGCGCAAAGGCATTTAAACAAACAGACCCGATCAAGGGCGGACCCCAAAACAGATTTAATGGGATGCACAAAAAAAATTCATTCTATTGTTATAAATCATGGAGTGGATTGCCATTAACCAGGTCCGGACCGAGACCGGCTCAATACCTAGAAAATGGAGAGACGGCTGAAGCCGTAGAGAGAGGAGAGAGAGAGCCGACTTTAGGAGGGAAAGACGGCCACAAAGCTTGGAGAAAAGGAAACTCTTTTATTTTCCTAGTAGATATAATCTTTCTATTATTATGTATTAGTAGTTTTCGTAATACTAGTGAGTTTAGGTTTTTGGATACTTTCCATTTATCTTCATCTTGTAATCCATATATAAAGGAACCCCTTGATCATTAATAAGAACACAGAAATATTCAGTCTCTAAACTCTCTAATTACAACACGTTATCAGCACGATAGACTCCAAAACCTTGAGACAAAACCTAACCTAAAATCCGTCACACATAAACCTTAATCCAGGCGCAACTTAAAATCGATCGATCTCTCCAACCCTGAGGAACCAGACGACGAGCCACATATCAAATTGAAGCTTTTGACGAGACGAATCCATCAGCGTAAACCGTTCGTCGATCCGATCTCAGACGCGCCCTCACTTGCAGAAACAATACGTGACGCCGCCTTGGTCTTTTGGAACCCTAATCCCAAAGAACCCTAAATTATTCTTAATTGCGTTCCAGCTCGTCATCATCCGATCAGCTCCAGCCCTAAGGTCTTCCTGATCCTAGACAACCTCAGTTTCCAGTTCGCATCACAGCCAGCTTGAGTTCCCAATCAACCAGCTCGAGACCCGATAGGAAGAAGACAACTCGCAGCAGCTCGCGTTCGAGGTTCATCCGTTCACCTTGGAGGTCCGGTTTCTACAACCTGCAAAACAAAGTTAATCCTAAATTCTGAGAACATGAATCGAACCTGGTTGTTTTGTAAAGATTGAAACCTTAAAATCAGAACTCTAAAGATGAAAGCCATAGGAAAAATAGATCAAATCCTAAAGAGTAAATCGGAGCTCGAATAAGTCCGATCTCCTAAACCATAATTCGAGATTGATCCATTGATCAATTAAAATCAAAGTCTTAATGATTTTGAATCTCAAATCAAATTCCCTTGATCAAAGATCAAAGTTTCGAAAACCCTAAAACCCTAAATTGGAAAATCGGTTTTAATTGTTTGATTTGAAACTTGATTGTTTTATTTGATCACCTAGAAAGATTGCTATGATTGTTTAAACTCGAATATGAATTGCTTGACTTGTTTAAAGTAAACACTTGATAAACCCTTGATTATATCATCTCATGGCCGTGTGGCCTTATTGCCTTCATACTCGAACTTTATCACTACTGATTGATTGCAATTGAACTTAGATCTAATTCCAGGGATGATGAATTGAACTAAAATAGCCGTGTGTCTCATCTTGGCCGTAAGGCATTGCTTGAATGTTTAAATGTTTAAAAACACTTAATCTCAATTTATATTCCTAAAGGCTTTGAAACCTTAATCTTAAAATCGAATCCTACTAAAGTTTAAACCGAAACCCTAGAATTGATTAAGATTATTTGCATACATATGAATCTGAATATGGATTGCATTCATACTGTTTAAAAGGAATCGACCAGCATGTAGTTTATAAAATCTTGAAACCGTTTGCATTAAGTAGAACTACATGGCCGTGTGGCTTGATGATTGTTTCGCACCATGGTCGATTAGATTGCTTGATTTTCATAAATGCGTAAGACATGTTTGTGGCCGAGCTTGTCGATTATCTTGCGGCCACATGATCACATTGTGAGACTTAATTTTGAATGATGATGTGATTCAGATGTCGAAAATCTCAAACAGAGACTATGCAGCC
>NC_027750.1:30259773-30259943 GCF_000695525.1 Brassica oleracea var. oleracea
CGTGACTTGGCCGCATAGTGCAGGCTTGGCCGCACACAATCCATTACCTATAAAGGTTCGACCAAGTAAGCCATTACCTATAAAAGATTCGGCCATGTAAGCCATTATCTATAAGACTAAGATTCTAAAGTCTATAAGCTTGGAGACATTATGTTTTACATGTATAGAAT
>NC_027750.1:30259964-30260224 GCF_000695525.1 Brassica oleracea var. oleracea
CCATAAAAGGTTCGGCCAAGTAAGCCATTATCTATAAGACTAAGATTCTAAAGTCTATAAGCTTGGAGACATTATGTTTTACATGTATAGAATGATATTATGCATCAAGCCATATAAGTGAGCATAGATATTCTCATCTCAGATTGAATACGGGTCATAAAACCAGACATACACCATCTTAAGAGATTTTGAATAAACCACCACATACATACATGTGCCATCTAAGATGGAACCTCAGAAGAGGATTGGGAACATATAAT
>NC_027750.1:30260402-30260857 GCF_000695525.1 Brassica oleracea var. oleracea
TTATAATTTAAGACGTCCAAAGAAAGATTATATAAAGCTAGCTAATTGAGAAGCTAATCGAAATGCCAGACACTGACCCGAGAAATGACTAACCAGCTTAGCACCAAATGAATGTCCTAGAAGAGACATAATCAAGTTACTATAGAGTCTATACAAGATAGACCAAGTGTTCCATAAGATAAAGGAATCTCGGATAGAGAAATGGTGCATAGAATACAAATCCGAGATTATAAGAGAAACCATACTAGATATTGAGAAAAGGCTGCGCAGCTACACATCTAAGGTACCAAACCATGTAGTCTTGGGACGCCAAGCTACTAGGTAATAAAGGTCCTGGATAATAAGATCTCAAATCTATAGATCATGTCTAGAATATAATGGAACCACATGAAAGTGTCGACACACACACACATTTGTATAAAGATACATAAAGTTATAGCACTTGAACATAAAGA
>NC_027750.1:30260881-30261295 GCF_000695525.1 Brassica oleracea var. oleracea
AACCCACGAATGAGTACTCATACAATCATAAAAGATCATAAAGATTATATTGAAAGATAAAACGTGGAGGTTCAAAGTATCTGAAAGAGAGATGAGCGTATTGGCCATATACATATACAGAAACGCCATCTGATAAACCAGTGAAATAGATGGATCTTGTGAGAAGTAAGGAAACCGTGAGAGATGTACATGATGTAAAGGTGTTCATGTTTTCCTACTAAACAACATTAGTTCATAGCTTGTTACACAAGGTACTCACAGAGATCAAAGGAACAAATTATAAGGAGATAAACTCCTATGTGGTGGTTGCTGCTACGGATTTTCGAAATTGAGAATGGTCTGGTCATAAGAAAGAAATTAGATACAAATGATGTAGTAAGCACCATATGGATCACTTGATAAGATGAAAGAACA
>NC_027750.1:30261439-30262187 GCF_000695525.1 Brassica oleracea var. oleracea
CTTGTGATTATACTAAACCTAAAAGAGGTAACCTAAAAGAGGTTAGTAGGCATAGAATAAATCTATGTGGGTGTCCGATCAAAAGCGTCCGGCCCTGGCACTTCAAATTAAAGATGTCTGACTCTGTCCGTCTAAGGGCATCCGACTCTTCAGCAAAGAACGTCTGGCTATCCTACTAGACGCGTCCGGCTTTTAAGACTAAAAGGCGTCTAGCCCTTCTTCTTGATCACGGGCTAGAAGGATCAACCGGATACAAATGTATTGTAGTCCATAAGCTTGTGAAAACCGAGATTCATGACCTAATAATATATACTTAGCGTGTGATATGATCCACAGCAACTAAGGTCATGAGACGCCATCATTAAGATAGGAATGCAAAATGAATACGGCATTACCTAAGGCAAAGAAATCGATGTCCACATCCATGAGAGTGTTAGTGGACATGTATAAACGAGGTCTATGATCCAGACATGGATCGGCCAGATCGAGACATAGGTTCATGATAACCATGTCTAGTACACTGTCCATAAGTATTTGGTTTATCCGACAATAGTAAAGACTTAAGAGTAGACGATCACGTCTAGACTATGGACATATGCAAACACGATTTGCAAAGAACCAATAGTGATCTCCGAGGACAATGTGATTCACATTGCTTAGCACGTATGCTTTACCGGGACACTTGATGTCAAAGGACATGAGAAATAACCTAAGAAGTCGAAGTGGTCTAATTACGGTTCAGTAATGA
>NC_027750.1:30262296-30266453 GCF_000695525.1 Brassica oleracea var. oleracea
AACCTACACTGAGGTTCACATCAGGGGGAGTAGTGCGTGTTGTACTCTTTTTCCTTCATCATGGTTTTGTCTCACTGGGTTTTCCTGATAAGGTTTTAATGAGGCAACATGAAGCGTACTACAAATCCTGTATGGTTATGGCATCCAAGGGGGAGTGTTATAAATCATGGAGTGGATTGCCATTAACCAGACCCGGACCGAGACCGGCCCAATACCTAGAAGATGGAGAGACGACCGAAGCCGTAGAGAGAGGAGAGAGAGCCGACTTTAGGAGAGAGAGACGGCCACAAAGCTTAGAGAAAAGGAAACCCTTTCCTTTTCCTAGTAGATGTAATTTTTCCGTTATTATGTATTAGTAGTTTTTCTAATCCTAATGAGTTTAGATTTTTGGATACTTTCCATTTATCTTCATCTTGTAATCCTTATATAAAGGAACCCTTTGATCATTAATAAGAACACATAAATATTCAGTCTCTAAACTCTCTAATTACAACATGTATTTCATTTTTGAGTTAGGGACGCTGATATACATTTTATAGCATTTACTAAAAAATATAAAGTTAGCTGGGGGTACGTGCCCCGTACACGTTGTACTCTCCGTCCGCCCCTGCTCAAACTCGGGTAAAATCAGAATGACATTGTTGATCTGGCTGGTTGTTGATTGTTTTGTTGCAGTTAATATTGCATTTTTTTCTAGGACTTTATTTGATGTTGTAGCATATATGAATCTGAGTTTCGATAACATGGACTAAAATAAGGAAAAAGGAAGACAAAATTGAAATTGGTGGTCGTATCTACTGATTTCTATGCCTTCACATTTCTGTTGACATGTGATGTTGGATCTGAAACTGAGAGCGTAGATAAAGGTTAACCATGCGAGTTCTTACTTACAAAAATTTCACAAACAGGGAAGCAAAGACATATATATATACCTTACAAAGATTCCAGGCTGACATTTCTACAGCAAGAGTCTCTTGGTGGAAATGCAAAATTAGCTACGGTTTGTAGTTGTACAGTTTCTCCCTCGCAAAGGTAAATCAAGAACCTGAAAATTCAGTATCAGAAGTTATTTTATCCTTCACTTCATTTGCATCATATATTGCAGTTGTAAAAGTCAAAACTTTCATCACCTTAGAGATTTTCTGAGCGTGTAAAGGCGATACGAACAAGGCCGTGAAGAAGCGAGAGAAGAGAATGTTGTGTTGAAGAGTAAGCTTGAGAAAGCTTAAAGTTGATTAAAACACTGAGATGGAACCGTATTCCACTAAGGTTTCTAACCTGAGGCGGAGAAGGCCGCTTAAGCTGAATGGGTAGCACGTTTTGAAGCGAGGTGTCGTTCAAGAAAGATTAATGCATGCATGGAGGGCGGAAAATGGTAGAATGACTGAGAAGTTTGGTGCCTGTTTTGGCAAGATATCGAAGGCATTCGATGACTTGAGTCTGTGGCTAATGCTCGGGATAGAGACTTGGGTAAAGCTGAGAGCAGTGTTCATCTCATTGATGTTTTAAGAGGCGAAAACGCACCAACTGTTGAAGCCAAAACAGGTACCTAAACAAAGGTTGACCGGAGCAGACCCTGTAGGTTGTAATTTATTTAAGAAAATATATTTTTCATACAAATCATGTGTTTTTGCTACAATTGAATTTAATTTTTATTTAAATTGACAATATGTTAACTTGAGTGGTCTAAATATCCTTAATTCGTACAACCAAAATAAAAAACTGCTATAAATGAATTGATGGATGTCCATAACTGGCCCGGTCCATAAACCGGCCCATTCGCAGGAGAGAGAGAGGAGAGAAAGTCGGCCTATTGAGGAGAGAGAGAGGCGGCCACATACATGTGTTTTATTTTCCTTGTATGATTACGATTTCCTTTCTTTGTAATCTTTTCAAATTATGTATTAGTAGTCTTTCCTAATCCTAGTTGGTTTAGATTTTGGATACTTTCCTTTTTACTTATCTTGTAATCCCCTATATAAGGAGAACACTTATTCATTAATGAAATACAGAAATATTCAGCTCTAAATCTATTATTTCACAACACGTTATCAGCACGATAGTCCCTAAACACCCTGAGCCTAAAAAACCTAATCGAAAAACCCCTAAACCCAAAACCTAGCCGGCGGCCTTGAACCCTAACCCGACGAACCCTAATCTGTTATTGCAAGCGTTCCAGCTCGTGTTCATCCGATCAGCCCCAGCCCTAAGGTGTTTCTGATACTAGACGAACTCAACCTCAGCTCCATCCATTCTCAGCTTGCATTCCGGACAGCTACAGCTCGCGTTCCCCTATCAGCCAGCTCGCGACCCAACATTGATCAGCTCGCAGGACTTCAACTCCAACTTTTTTGTGCTTCCGTTCGCGACAACTCCCAGCCCGCGAATTGATCAGCACATAACCAGCTCGCGTCCGTTCCAGCTCGTTCCAGTTCACGTTCCAGCTCGTTCCAGCTCGTTCCAACTCGCGTCCGTTCGAGGTTCTCTTGGTGGTCCGGTTTCTACAATCTGCAAACAAAAGGTAACCCTAATTCTAAGAACATGAGAATTGAATTAGGATTGTTTGTAAAGATTGAAACCCTAAAAACTAATCTCTAAGATAAAACCCTAGGATAATAGATCAAACCCTAAAAGAGTAAATCATAGCTCGAATAAGTCTGATCCCCTAAACCCTAAATTGAGATTGATCCATTGATCAATTAAAATCATAACCTTAAAAGTTTTGAATCTCAAATCAAATCCCTTTGATCAAAGATCAAAGTTTCGAAATACCTAAACCCCTAAATTGGAAAATCGGTTTTTAATTTTGATTTGAAACTTAATTGTTTGTTTGATCACCTAGAAATATTGATTAGGATTGTTTAAATTTGAATCTGAATTGCTTGACTTAGTTAAAACCCTAATGACCTAGTTTTATCACTTTGAAATCGAATTAGATTGTGGCCGTGTGGCCTTAATACATTCTAGGTTAATTGTTCTAGATCATCATCCGTGGCCGTGTGGCCTTGTTGCATTCATATCTGAACCTGATCACTAGTGATATTGAATTGAACTAAATATCCGTGTGGCTTGTTCTATTACTTGGCCGATTGGTTTGTTTGTTTGTTTTGATTGAATCATGAACTGATAGAAACCAACTGCCTTAGGATTGCAATTACATGTAAAACTATATGCATTAACCCTAAATTGAATCTTGGCCTTGTGGCTTCTTCTACTTGGCCGTGTGGCTTCTACTTGGCCATAAGGCATATACTTTGGCCATTAGGCTTTACTTGAATGTTTTAAAACCAAAAAAACTTATTTATAAGAGGACCTATATTATCTATGATTTCAGATGTCGAAAATCAATAACTTGGATTTTGTTGCCCTAAATGTCTCTGGAGACAATTACCTTCAGTGGGCGCTTGATACCAAGATCATATTGAAACCCAAAGGTCTCGGTGAATGTATCACCGAGGACAACAACTCAAATGAGAAAGATCGTTACAGAGCCATCTTGATCATTCGTCACCATCTAGCTGAGAGTCTTAAGGATCAATACCTAACCATTGAGAATTCACTAGAGCTTTAGAACGAATGGAATCGTCCATATTGGGACGGAATGGGTTAGTGTCCATGCTGAGTGTTCTCACGACCATGGGACTGGTCAGAGGATGGCAATCGGCCATGTTAAACCTCTTGAGTACCTTTTCAGTATATGTCATTTGATGCACAAGAATACCATCACTTATGTACTCAAGCTGTAATCCTAAACATAATTTTTTTTTCCCGAGATCTTTCATCTCAAATTCTTTCTTAAGGTATTCAACGGTTTGGGAAGTCTCACTAGAGGTTCCAAGGATGTTCAGATCATCAACATACACAGCTATGATCACGAACCCTTGATTTTCAAATTTCTTAAAGAAAATACATGGACTGATAGGGTCATTTCTATATCCCTCTTTTACTAGGTACTCACTGAGTCTATTGTACCACATCCGTCCGGATTGTTTCAGTCCATAAAGAGATTTTTCCAACTTAATACAATGTTGGTCTCGAGAACTCTCTTTGTTTTTCAATTCTATACCCTCTGGAACTTTCATATAAATGTCATTATCCAGTGGACTATAAAGGTATGCGGTTACAACATCCATTAACCGTAAATTCAGACCCTCTCA
>NC_027750.1:30266645-30267552 GCF_000695525.1 Brassica oleracea var. oleracea
ACACACCTCTCTTTCTCAGTGATTCTAACTCCACGTTTATGGCTTCTTTCCACTTAAACCAATCTGATCTTTGCATGCATGCATATATAGACGCGGGTTCTTGATCCTCATTTTCCATAAGTTCAAGTGATATTTCATAAGCAAATAAATCATCCATTTCGACATGTTTTCTGTTCCACTGTTTCCCAGACAAGACATAGTTCATTGAGATCTCATTATTATCTGCACCATCAGTACCATGAATCTTGGCGTCCCAAGAATCATTGTTTGGAACATCAGGGCCGGGCATTTTAGTGGCGTCAGGTCCGGCCATGTCTAAAGCCGGGGTGGTCGCGGCCACGTCACGGGCTTGATCGGCCGCGGCCATGTCTGGTGTCTTATGAACCTCGGTTGCACCTTTCTTTATTTTCCGAGGGTTCTTATCTTTGGAACCTATTGTTCTACCACATTTCACACGCTGGCTAGACTCTGTAGCAACTTGATTGTGTCCCTCTTGAACATCAATTCTTATTGGTGCATTAGCAGCATGTATGTATGACTTGGTCACAATTTTTGGGTCAGCAACGGAATCTGGCAATTGATTAGCTAGCTTTTGTAAATGTATAATCTTTTGAACTTCAAGATCACACACTTGAGTTCGAGAATCTTGCCAAGAAATGGATGTTTGATTCTATGAATTTTTTTTTATCATTTTGCTGCTATCTCCCCCTAAGGTCAGATGTTCGGATTCATTAAAATGACAATCCGCATATCTGGCCTTAAACAAATCACCCGTAGTTGGCTCAAGATATTTTAAAATCGTGGGGGAATCAAATCCGACATATATCCCCATCCTCCTTTGAGGTCCCATCTTTGTTCTCTGTGCTGGAGCTATAGGAACATAAACGGCACAGCCGAATGTCTTAAA
>NC_027750.1:30267604-30269304 GCF_000695525.1 Brassica oleracea var. oleracea
TTCACTTGATGGCCTGATGCGTATGAGCTCGGCCGCGTGAAAGACCGCATGTCCCCACGCTGAGACCGGAAGTCTCGACCTCATGAGTAATGGTCGAGCTATGAGTTGTATGCATTTTAATATAAATGATCGGCCAGGCCGTTCTGTGTATGTACATGTGCCACGGAGTGTTCCACACTTACCCCAATGGACATACAGTAGTCATTAAACGCTTGAGAAGTGAACTCGCCAGCATTATCAAGACGTATAGTCTTTAATGGAAAATCTGGAAAGTGTGCTCGTAATCGAATTATCTGAGCAAGTAACCTGGCAAAGGCCAAGTTCCTGGTCGACAGGAGACAGACATGCGACCATCTAGTGGAGGCATCTATGAGGACCATGAAATATCGAAATGTCCCACAAGGTGGGTGAATTGGTCCACAGATGTCTCCGTAAATTCTTTCCAGAAAGTTTATAGTCTCTTTAGTGACTTTAACTGGTGATGGCCTAGAAATGAGTTTTCCTTGGGAACAAGCAACACAAGATAGGTGCTTAGGGATGACTCGTTTCTCTTTAAGGGAATGGCTATTTGAGTTCATAATCAGTTTACGCATCATGGACGACCCGGGATGACCCAGCTGGTCGTGCCACAAAATGAAGTTTTCGATTGCCTCTTTATTAAAAGTGGCATTAGCTTCGATCATACTGACTTTAGTGTGGTAAAGACCAGTAGATAGTCCGGGTATGCATTCTAAGACTTTCTTATTGCCATGGACGAGTTCAAAGATTTGAAGAGATTCTTTGTTTCCCTCGCCCTTGGTTTCAATATGAAATCCATTCATTTGAATGTCTTTAAAGCTTAATAGACTTCTCTTAGAGTTGGGTGAATACAAGGCATCTGATATCTCAAGATGTGTACCCATAGGCAACAGGATACTAGCCTGGATGTGCCCCTCTATGAGGCTGGCAATACCCGCAATGGTTGAGATGTTGGCGTTTTTGAGTTAGATTTATGAAGTATCTCTTATCTTTAAGAATCGTGTGGCTTGAGCCACTGTCCACAATGAGTACATCCTTGTTCTCGTTCATCTCTAAAACAAGATTCAAAAGGATGCAACTTAGAGACTTCATATATATAAGAAAATCTTTTATTTTATTATATAGGTCTTTTAAAACAAGTTTAAAATAAAAGACAACATAGAATTTAAAAACACCAAAACATAGAAATCAGATTATAATGTCGAAATCACTTCAGTCTTTAAGACAATTCGAATTTTCATAATCCATAAGATCGTCCTTGTCATGATCGAAGTCTTTTTCATTGTCTTGATAAACCATATGAGCTTCAGGATTCTTCCCTTTCAAACTCTCTTGATAAAGCTCAACAAGATGCTTTGGAGTTCTACAAGTCTTAGCCCAATGATTGTCCATTCCACATCTATGGCACACTGATTTACTTGATTTGGTCGAGTGTTGAGGCTTAAACGAAGATCCACGTCCACGACCATGGCCTCGTCCAAATGAGCCACGATCATGTCCATGATCTCGTCCATTCTGATTACCTCGTCTGCGGCCAGAGGAACCTCGGCCACGGCCACGTCCATTTCATTTACTTCGACCATGGCCATAATAGCCGTTTCCTTGGACATGGTGGGACTCTTTATCGTCCTCAGTGTTGTGTGCTTCAGGTGGTGCTGCTGAGCCAACATGTCTCATCTCAC
>NC_027750.1:30269342-30272354 GCF_000695525.1 Brassica oleracea var. oleracea
CAAGCAAGAGACAAGAAATAAGATCAGCATAGGTCTTAAAACCTTTCTCTCTGTACTGTTGTTATAACAACACATTGCTTGTGTGGAAAGTGAAATAAGTTTTCTTAAGCATATCATGATCCGTAATACTTTCATCACACAGTTTCAAATTTGAAACGATCTTAAACATGGCCGAGTTGTACTCGTCCACGGACTTATAGTCTTGGATTCTTAGATCCCTCCAATCAGACTGAGCCTTTGGTAGGATCACCGTTCTCTGGTGATCATATCTCTAGGTCCTGAAATTTCATATCTCAGTGCCATAGGAGCTTTGATGTATTTGACAACTCATACACGGCCTGATATAGCCTTTGCCGTGAATATCCTGTCGAGGTTCAGCTCCTGTCCGACCCTTAGGCACTGGAACGGGATCAAACATGTTCTTCGTTACCTACAAGGAACGAAAGACTTAGGTCTGTTTTATACTAACCATAATAAGGATGGTTTAGTTGGCTTTGCTGATGCTGGATATCTATCAGATCCACATCAAGCTCGATCACAAACAGGATATGTTTTTACACATGGAGGTACGGCCGTATCATGGCGTTCCATGAAACAAACCATCGCGTCCACATCATCCAATCATTCGGAAATACTAGCCATTCATGAGGCCAGCCGCGAGGTCGTTTGGTTGAGATCGATGATCCAACATATCCGATCAGATTGTGGGATGGTCGAGTGTAAAGAACCGACCATTATCTTTGAGGACAATGCAGCTTGCATTGCTCAAAAAGGGGATAGGACAAAACATATTTTGCCTAAGTTCTTCTTTACCCACGATTTGCAAAAGAACGGAGAGGTCAAAGTGATCCAAGTACGGTCTAGTGATAACCCGGCCGATTTATTCACTAAGGCACTTCTGACCTGTACATTCAGGAAGCTCACACATCAGATTGGGATGCGTAGGTTGAAAGACCTCCACTGAGGTTCTCATCAGGGGGAGTAGTACGTGTTGTACTCTTTTTCCTTCATCATGTTTTTGTCCCACTGGGTTTTTTCATGATAAGGTTTTAATGAGGCAACATTAAGCGTATTACAATCCCTGTATGGTTATGGCATCCAAGGGGGAGTGTTATAAATCAATTGATGGATGTCCATAACCGGTCCGGTCCATAAACCTGCCCATCCGCAGGAGGGAGAGAGAGGAGAGAGAGTCGGCCTATTGAGGAGAGAGAGAGGCGGCCACATACATGTGTTTCCTTTTCCTTGTATGATTACGATTTCTTTTCTTTGTAATCTTTCCATATTATGTATTAGTAGTCTTTCCTAATCCTAGTTGGTTTAGGTTTTGGATACTTTTCTTTTTACTTATCTTGTAATCCCCTATATAAAGGGAACACTTATTCATTAATGAAATACATAAACATTCAGCTGTAAATCTATTGTTTCACAACAAAAACGTATTTTTCCCAGAAATAAACTACCGTTTTGATCGACTTCGTTGAATTGGCCACACAATACGCTCTTCCATTGTTTTGGGTTTTACGTGCTAAGATGACATGAAGATCTATTTTTGGTGTGTATTTACTATATAGTATTTACAGGAGTGTCAAAATGGGTCATGACCCATGGGTTGACCCAACCCAAATTGACCCATTAACCCAAATGAACCGTTTATTTTTGATCCAATAGGTTAATGGGTTAACAGGTTAATGGGTTAACAGGTCCATGAGTTAACAGGTTAATAGGTTAACAGGTTAAATAGGTCTACTGGGTTGGGTCAACTCTGACCCATTTAGTTTTCAATTAAAAAAAACCATCGGCAAACCCAATTCTCTTCCAAACCCACGATTCAATTTCACTTTCTCTATCGTTGCATTGATCTGATTTCGTTCAATCATTAGCTTTCTAGGGTTTGATAGAATTGGGGAATCATGGGTTTCTCTAAAGTTTAATCCTTTGTTCGGTGATTAGGGGAAAACACGTTTTTCCGCCAAAACCGCAAAAAACGCGTTTTTCTGCCAAAACCGCAAAATGCATTTTTCCGCCTAAACAAAAAAAAACGCGTTTTCCTGCCAAAGCCAAAAAACACATTTTTCCGCCAAAAACGCATTTTCCTGCCAAAACCGAAAAACGTGTTTTCCCGCCTAAACCACAAAAACTCGTTTTCCACCAAAACCGCAAAAACGCATTTTTCCGCCAAAATCGCAAAATGCATTTTCCAGCCAAAACCGCAAAAAAAATGCATTTTTCCGCCAAAACCGCAAAAACGCATTTTCCGCCAAAACCGCAAAAATGCGTTTTTCCGCCAAAACCGCAAAAAAAGAGCTTTTCCGCCAAAACCGCAAAAAAGAGCTTTTCCGCCAAAACCGAAAAAATGCGTTTTTCCGCCAAAACCGCAAACGCGTTTTCTCGCCAAAACCGCAAAACGCACGAAAATTTGTATTTTCCCGCCAAAACCGAAAAATCTCGTTTTCCCGCGAAATCCGTAAAAATGTGTTCCCGCCAAAACCGCAAAACGCGTTTTCCCGCCAAAACCGCAAAACGTATTTTCCCGCCAAAACCGCAAAACGCGTTCACTACAAGAAAACACACCGAATTCCGACGGAGGTTCCGACGGACACCAAGGTCGTCGGAAATTTGTGACGGAATACTGACAAATTCCCGACCAAATCCAAAAAAATTAAGTCGTCGGAATTCCGTCGGCCATTTCCGACGGAATTCCGACGAAATATGGTTCGTCGGAATCTTCCGACGACTTTTCGACGACATTCCGATAAAAAAAGTAACCGTTGTAGTCGTCGGAAGTTCGTCGGTATATTCCGACGAATTTCCGACGACATTCCGATTAACAGCAAAGTCGTCGGAATTCCATCGGTATTTTCCGACGGAATTCCGACGAACCATGTGACCGTTGCCGACAAATACATATGACCGTTGTATAGCCGTTTGGGATTGGACAATTCCGACGGAATTCCGACGAACTTCTTTACATCCGTCGGAATTTCGTCGGAAAGTCGTCGGAGGTCCGTA
>NC_027750.1:30276693-30278293 GCF_000695525.1 Brassica oleracea var. oleracea
TTCCGACGAACCCGTCCGTCGGTATCGTTTCGTCGGAAAAAAAAAATTCGTCGGAATTTCGTCAGAAATTCCGACGACTTTCTGACGAATACCAAGAAACGTCATTCTGACGAACTTCCGACGATATTACGATGCGGCTACAGAAGACCGGAGTTCATCGGAAAACTACAATTCCGACGAACGTGGTTCCTCGGTTTATTTCGACGAACTGTAGGCGTCGGAATATACCGACGGACAACGGTCGTCGGAATATACCGACGGACATATATCCGTCGGAATTTACCGACAAACCCATTTCCGTCGGAATATACCGACGAACGTGGTTCGTCGGTATATTCCGACGACCGATGTCCGTCGGTAAATTCCGACGCCTACAGTTCGCCGGAATAAACCGAGGAACCACGTTCGTCAGATTTGTAGTTTTCCGATGAACTCCGGTCTCCTGTAGCCGCATCGTAATATCGTCGGAAGTTCGTCAGAATGACGTTTCTTGGTATTCGTCAGAAAGTCATCGGAATTTCTGACGAAATTCCGACGAACTTTTTTTTTCCGACGAAACGATACCGACGGACTGGTTCGTCGGAATTTCGTCGGAATAGACCGATTCCGACGAATTACCGACGATTTCGGCCATCAGAATCCCCCTGTTTTCTTGTAGTGGTTTTCCCACCAAAACCACAAAATGCTTTTTTTCCGTCAAAACCAGAAAATGAGTTTCTCAATTCGATCAACTTGGTCTTAACTTAAAAATGGTTCATTATAAAGATATTGGGTTGATGGATCAACTATTCACTCATCTAACCCATTTAATTTAATGGGTCATGGGTTAACCCAAAGCATTTAATAAATGGGTTGGGTTGACCTATGACCCATTAACAGTCAACCCATTAGGGTTATGGATTGGGTTGACCCATTTTGACACTCTTAGTATATATATGATGTATATGGACAAAGAAAAAGCCCATAATTTTTACAAGATTGATAAAGAAAAATATAAAGTTTATACTTTTTTTTGACAACAAGTTTATGCAAATAATAGAAACAATATTTTATCAATTTAAAAAAAATATTTTTTTATCAATTTCTTAAATCATGAAGAGTGTTATTTCAGCTATCTTTCTTATGTGTTCTCATGTTTTGCGTAGCTAACATCGTGAAAGGTAATATATTATTATTATTTTTTCATTTGATTCAATATCCGCAAGTTTTGGAAATACTTACTACTAGGTGATCACCCGCGCCCTGCGCAGGGTGAGGAAACTTAAATAAATTATAAGCTTGAATATATAGGTATTAGAAATGTAAAAGTCATAGACACAAATATTACATGTTATTTATGTTAAGGGATTCAACGAAATTGTGGATATGTAAATAAAGTAAGTTTCAAAGTTTTTTAAAACTTGTGTTATTTGTTTTGTGTGATTGAAGAGTAAAAAAAAATGTATATAAAATTAATTATGAAATAAAGATAAAACGAAATATATGCAATATAATTATTGCTTTCAGAAAATAAAATATGAATATAAGATAAAACGAAACATAGTGATAAAATAAAATAAAATGTGAAAGCATATCCTATATAATAAGGAAACAAAATAAA
>NC_027750.1:30278321-30280986 GCF_000695525.1 Brassica oleracea var. oleracea
TCAATTTAAATTGTTATTATCATTGAATATAATTATTTTTGACATAATTTTAGTTTTCGTTTACATCAAAACTAATCATATTTTAGGATAATTATAATTTAAAATGTTAATTTTCAGATTTTTCAAAAAACATTTAAAAATATTTTCAAAGTTTTTGTTATAATTGTTTTTAAAAAATATTGAGTTGCATTTCAAATAAAAAGGTAAAGATATTTAAAAATATTCTGATTAAAATATGTACAATTTAATATTTTTTTACGAAATGATTCAAATAAAAAAATCACGCATGAAAGAAATCATGATTTATGTTAACTGGGCGGGTCATTGTTTATATGATATCGCACACGAAAGAAAAAATGATGTTTTTACAATTTTTCTAATTAACTCTATATACTTAATTTTTTATATGATATCACACATTCGTCAAAAAATAGATAGTTTAAGATGCAAAAAAATATTTATTTAGTGAACATAATATGATCAAATATTACAAATAGATCATTTATTAAATTAAATAATCAAAAACCAAAAATTCATATTTACGCTAGTGCGCGGATCAGGGTCTAGTCTATATTATTAAAAGAGAATTAACCATTTGAAAATGTTCTTACTTCATTAATTAAATTCCCTATTTTTTTGCTTTTCTTTTTCAGTTGCAGTTATGAAATATCCTAAAACGAATAAAACTGCCTAATTTATTACTTGTCTTTTCAGTTACATTAATGAAATATGCTTAAATGAATTTAAACTTCCTATTTTATTGTTTGTCTTTTCAGTTACCTTAATGAAATATCCTTAAATAAATTTGGACATAAAGTCATTTAATCAATAAAAAAAACTCATGAGTTATCCTTACGTGCATAATTTTAATAATGGAGATTTTAAAAAACGTGCATCATTAAAATATTACCTAAAACATACAGCACTAATCTATAACATGCATTAATAAAACTAAAATTTGACTCACACAATTGTACGGATATTATTTCCTGTTGATTAAATTAAAAAATATTTATCTATTCAAAAAATATTTAAAAATGGTTATGTTTTTAAAAATTATATAGTATTATTTGCTCATAACTCATTTGTCATTTGCTAAATTTATGGTTTTTATTTATATTTTTTATTATTTAATTACAATATTTTCATTTGACATTTGAAAGAAAAATGAATTTTCTTTCAAACGATATTTTTGTAAATGTATTTTTTTAAAAATAATCAATTTAAATTGTTATTATCATTGAATATAATTATTTTTGACATAATTTGAGTTTTCGTTTACATCAAAACTTATCATGTTTTACAATAATTTTAATTTAAAATGTAATTTTCATATTTTTCAAACAAATTCTAAAAAAGAATTTCAAATAAAAAGGTAAAGATATTAAAAATATTCTAATTAAAATATGTAAAATTTAATATAGTTTTAAGGAAATTGTCAAAATGAAAAAAATTACACATTAAAAAAATCATGATTTTTGTTAACTGGGCGGATCATTATTTATATGATATCGCAAACGAAAGAAAAATTTATGTTTTTACAATTATCTAATTAACTATGTATACTCATTTTTTATATTTTTTTATATGATATCACACATTCGTAAAAAAAGATAGTTTAAGATGCAAAAAAAAAAAAATTTCCTTAATGAATATAATATGAATGAATTTTACAAATACATCATTTAATAAAATAAATAATTAAAAAGTGAAAATTCATACCCGCGCTGGCGCGCGGATCAGGATCTAGTTTACTTTAAAACTGGTATTTTCACATGTTGTTTTAAAAAACGCAGATCTCAAATTAGGCAAAATTTGGATCTTGAATCGTATATGGAAACGTGTTTCTCAACGACTATAATTGAGGTAAATTACTTGATGGTTTTAAAAATTCATTCAGTGAAGATTATGAATTGATTATAAACTTGATAAATAGTATTGTACAGCAAGATTTGCATTATGGTGAAAAAGTATTCAGTATCTATATTCTTAGGTAATCCTAAATAAATTTAATTTGTAAAATAAAAAATCTGAGAAAATAGAGTTAGCCGATGGCATTAATATGTTTGTAGTATATGACCAAATATTCACATTCCCTGTAGCTTATAAATTACAAATATTTATACCATAAATAAAGAGTTAATTCAAACCATATAGAAATAGCTTAAATTTGGGACGTATAAAATAAGGAAATCTGAGCTGAGGAAGTAAACCTTGTCAATCAAAGCATTAAACTGTTTGTAGGCCAATGGAAAAATATTGACTTGATTTTCAAAATCATCGGAAGAAAATCAATTATGAATTGATTCCACTCTTGACTCCAAAATTTAAGATCTGATTGATACGTTTGTAAAATCTAAACTGGCCAAATCCTTGATTTTCTTCCAATGATTTTGATAATTAATAATTTGATTGTATCAATTATGCATTGTTTACGGAAATGATAATTAATCATCGGAAGAAAGACATAATCAAATATTATGAATTGTTTACGGAAATTTAATGTATTTTCCTAAATTATTGTCGATTTTAATTGTTTTTCTAACTAAGATTAATAATTTTGAACATATATGTAGTTTCAAATATTGCATAGTTTTATGATTGGTCGAAATATTGCATAGATTTATGCATAATTTGATCATGATCTTCGAAGTATTAAAATATT
>NC_027750.1:30281248-30288592 GCF_000695525.1 Brassica oleracea var. oleracea
TTGAACATTGCGATTGTGATTGATATCTTTATCTAATATGGAGAAGAGTTGCAGCAACATATATATAAGTAGATATGTAGATACATACGTAGACAATGGATTTTATGTAGTCTAACTATATAGAAAGACATTAATATTTAAGTCAGGATATATAACGAAATCGATCATTATGAAGAATCTCAGGTTATGACAATAAAATCTCTGCGTATTTAAAGATCCAACCGTTTGTAATTGAACCGTAGCAAGCAGGGCGCGGGTTTATTTTTTTTGTTAGTCAATAAGCTTATAGTATATACCCAATTTTTAATGTAATGTTCAATGGCAAATTTTATAATTATTCTAGTTAAAAAAGGGTTTTTGAATATATAAGGTGAAAGAGCTTGTGGTGCTGACACGTAGAAAATGGCACACGTGTAACTTAGGTTAAGCACACGAACAATAACAAAATTGAAACATCGTAAAGAATGCTCACATCAATATTACAATACAATAATTTTAACCTAAGAATATGAAAACTTTATATTACGCAAACCATAAATATAAATCATTCATGTATTCACACAAACATACAATTCAGAATAAAACGTCAAAAATAATAGTTATATAGTTAACATTTGAAAATAAAAATATGTCCGCGCGTAGCGCGGATTAACCTCTTGTTTTACAAATAAATAAGAAACAAGATAGGATAGTTTTTATACTAATATGGCTAACTATATATTATCAGTCTATATTTTCTGATTTTATTGCAAGAAAAAACATTTTTGTTTTCTGTTTGTCTAAAATTTTATATTTTATTTAAATTCCACTGAAGTTTGTATGATCCATAAGAGAATATCGGGTGAACGGTCTATTTCCCCACGAGAACTATCATATAGCATCAGATATCCACCAAACTATGATTTCGTTTTAATTCTACATGAATTTAAAATTCTAAACTTATTTCTCTCCGAATCATAAGTTATAAGTTGTAAATTTATTACTCTCCAAACCAATTATTCAAAACTTAATAACCCATAGACCATGATTTTTATTGGTTTACTATTAACCAACCAATTTTAAACCAGTTAAAACAATCAAAACTCTAATTTTTATTTAAAATTTTGTTTATTCAAAAAAATTTAATAAGCAAAAAAAAGATTCTCAGAAAAGAATTGATCCATAAACATCCACTCCTTCATTCGATCTCAAACGGACATCTCAATAACTTTACGTAAGCCATATAATTGATTCATCAAATATAATTCTCAGACAAATTTGTTCTCTGTCTCGTCAAACCCATTAAGGCATTAACAGATATCCAGCATCAAGAGAGCAATCAAAGCAATATCCTTATTGATTTTACTATCACACTCAATCAAATTCTTCAATGTTAAATGGCATACGAACAATCACCGCTCTCTCAAATCTGAATTCCCACTTCGACTCGTTTCTCACATCCCTAATCTCCGCCATTCTCGTCGTCTCTCTCGTAGACTGTTTTGAACTCGGTTGGATCTGGCAGTGGAAGGGAGAGATGTGGGAAGAGTGGAGGTCCCTCAGCCACCTGAGCTATCACTTCCCCAGTTCTTGGATCCAATGTGGGGAAAGTCTTTCCTGTAATACATCATTCAATGTAAGTGTAAACAATCATTAATAATATTCACTGAGTTTCATTACAATTCCAAGAATCTCTGACCTGAGGCAGAATCAACGAACTTGCCGTTGATTAGGAGCTGAGTCTGCTCGACTTTCACAGGCGGAGTGATGGTGTCTTCGAGAGAAGCAGCGAGGTTGCTGTACCTGCGAGCTCCTCTGTTCATGAGAGGATCTTTACCTGAGGAGAATCAACAAATCACATCGATAGAGAATCCAAAAATCTTGGAGATCACCGATCGAATCGAAATCAAACACAAACAGAACCAAAGCTATCCTAGTAGAGATGATCTAGAGAATCTATTTGTTCCCTGAGACTGACCGGATCAGCCAATAAGATATATCAAAAAAAAAACAAGTGGATCTGCGATGAATCTACAAAATGAATCGCATCGGATATGTGAATACCTACCTCTAAGAGAGAAGGGAGAAGATGAGGACATGAGGGAGCGAGAGAGCAGCGAGGAAACTCTTCTTGACGCCATGGAAACTTAGTACAGTGTCGCGGTGAAGGCTCTCTCTCTCTTTGAATCAGTATATGCTCTCAAGGAGGACGAGCGTGGTTTCGTTATATATAGCAAACGTAGGAAGAACCGCTTTTAAGACATACAGTATTTGATATTATCCGTTCACACAGGTCAGTTAGACCAAAAGAGAACAGTTGTCGGAACATTATTCGCGACCACTTGCATAAAATATATTTTATGTGGTGCAATATTGTTTGGAATTATTGTAAGCTTTAATATCATATATATCAATATTATGTTCACATAATATTGAAAATAAACAAGAATATTTAATATTTTTTTATATATATATATATATATATATATATATATATATATATATATATATATATCAAAACGGCGTCGTCTTATCTTGTTAACAGTTGACTAACTTCTGTTAGAGTCAATGTAGATTTATGAACGTTTTAAGAAGTTCAGGTAGTTTTTCTTAAATTATAATTAAATTGAGGTCAGTTTTGACACTAACCATTTGTTCGGGTCCTATTTGGCACGACTGAGAGTGTTGGGGTCGAAATTGGCATTTTTCCACGTATATCAAAACGTCGTCGTTTTATCTTGTTAACGGTTGACTAACTTTTGTTAGAGTCAATGTATATTTATGCACGTTTTAAGAAGTTCGGGTAGTTTTTTTGAATTATAATTGAGTTGAGGTCGTATTTGGCACTGATCAATTATTCGGGTCGTATTTGGCACGATTGAAATTGTTGGGGTCAAAATTGGCACTTTTCCCGGTTCGGACAGATATAAGTTTACAACTTATGACTCGGAGAGAAATAAATTTAGAACTTTAAAATTTATGGTGAACAAGAACGAGGACATAGTTTGGTGGATATATGATGTTATATGATAGTTTTCGTGGGGAACTAAATCGTTCACCCGACAATATCTCAAAAAAACGGATATCCCAAAACAAATCAAGACTAAACAAATAAAACAAACAAAAATTCTTAATAAGTAAGGTATATATTAAATTAGATGGTACTTGATAATTTCTCTGAATCCAGTTACAAGCTAATGTGAACCATCTAAGGCTCGCTAAGACTGAAATCGTCCATTTTTTGCGAAACTAGTAGAGATATTCAGAGCAATGTTGTTAGCTTCCCGGGGTTTCAAGTTCAAAATGACGATTACTGAAACCTGCCGTATTTCTTTAATAAAAACATGATACCTCGGCCATTCAGAAGACTCAGATAATGCTTCCTAGAATTTGTGAATCAACCGCAGTTTTCACACTGTTAAAGTGTAAATCTGGAAAATTTTAGAGCACATAAACCACATATCATAGCTCTACAATAATTAAGTATGTATGGAAAACACCATGAGGCTTACAGAGCGAGACAACCAGGGTCCACCACCATGTTGTTATTCTTTTTTATTAACAAAGATAATTTCATTTCAATACGACGGAAAAAAGTTCACGACAAAGTAACAAATAAAAGAAAAATGCGCAAATGCATTTAAACAAACAGAGCTACCGATCAGGGGCGGATGCAAAAACTGATTTAATGGGAGACACACAAAAAATTTCATTGAATTTCATTTTTAAGTTGGGGCACTTATATACACTTTATAGCATTTATTAAAAAAATTAAAAAGTTAGTCGGAGCACGTGCCCCCGTACATTATACTATCTATCCGCCACTGTTCCGATAACCCGACAAAGGACACTAAGGAAACAAAACACAAGAATCGACTAGCCAGAGCCGTGCCTGGGATTGCCTGAGATTCTCGGAACCCTATTCGAAACAAAAAAATATTACTATTTACAATTTTACAATTTTTTTTAAAAAAAATACTTTCAGTGTAAAATTATTAATCATACCACTATATAAAATTCATCAGTATTTTATAAACATGTTTTGTAAACTAAATTAATTTATCTATTTATTTGTAAAATTTTAATATTTTTAAGTTATCATATCAAAAATCACATATACATAATACATATTTTTTTCTCTGAAATATGGGAGCCCCACAGAGCAGGGGACCCCATTAAATGTTTCAAAACAACGTGCACAAGTCCGGCTCTACGACTAGCATTTGTAAGAGCATGCCCAATGGTGTTAAACCCACCAAAGTTTCTTACAGCTGCAAATATCAGTAATTCATTATATTTTTACTTTTAAATAAATTTTAAATGAGATGAAAAATGATGCACCAATCACGAACTGACACATGATGGCAAAATGTCTAAATTTTTTGGGAAATTTGGCTTCATATCAATTGTAGGATTTAAATTGATTGTATAGCCATAACAAGGAAAGTGTTATCATATTTGTGTAATAATTGCTATATTACCCTTTGCATTGCATGATCACATTTACACGTAAACAAAATTTTTTTTTTCTTTTTTTTCTTTTTCTTTTCTTTTTACAAATATGTTTTTCCCAACAACTTTTAATTGCTTTCAGTTCTTATTAAAACAATTAATGAACTTTATATTTTACTTAATAAAAACATAGATTTTTTTCTACACTCAATATGTTTTAAAACTTTCAAAACAAACATATATTTTATAAATTTTATACAATATTTCATTAACGCGATTTTAAATCTATACTATTTTATACATACTTATAGTGTAGTTAGATTTTATTTTCAAATGAGACACAATTTTGTTGTGTTTCATTCTATTTATAAACATAAAATGAAAACATATTATTATACTCTCCCTCCTTCCCTCGGTCCCTCCCCTACTGCCACCCCCGCCCGCCCCCGCCGCTTCCTCCTCCTCTGCATGTTCTTTTTTCTACTCCTCCGGGAACTTTTCATCTTTCTCATCCTTCTTCTTTTATTCATCCTCTTCACAATGTGTTGTTGATATAAATTAATTGTTATGTACTATATAGTTAACAAAGATAGTATAGTACAATATCAACAATTTATTAACAAACTTTCACGCGCTGAAAAGGAGAACGTTGTCCACTTTCACGCCAAATTGACACAGACATCAACGCATGGCTATATTCTTAATAAATAGAACTGTTATGAATATTAAGCAAAATGACCCAAACTTTTTTTGGTTGGGTATCGGTGTAGACAACTCTATTCTTTTTCTTCCCACAATTTTCTCTTTTTCTTTCCACCTTTTTAATTTTTTTTTCTTGCTTTTTTAATGTTTAGATACTTTACTAGAGAGAGACTACAGTAAAGTTGCTCTAAGTGTGATGAAACATGAATTGATGGATATGTCCAAGATAATATGGTCAAATGAAAAAATGGTTAATTCATGTATAAATCACCCATTTGCTTAAAGTTAAATTTTTTAATTTTTTTTGGTAATTTTTTTTATTGCACCTCTTTTAATATTATTAAAAATAATGATCATGCTCTAGCGCATGTTCCGCATCGCTTCCACAGTATGAAACATCCCCTACAGTTCTGCTCATGCTCCGCATCGCTTCCAAAATATGAAACACCCCCTACAGTTCTGCTTTTTCGACTGACAGAGTCGGGACCTGACATTTCGAAGAACCTATCCAAAATAAAAATAAAAAAATTGTGAATTACTCATTATTTTCACAAGTTTTACAAACAAAAAAAAATTTATTTACAGAATTACATAACTATTATTGATTTTTTTAAATTCAGTTATATTAATGATGACAGATTTCATCTGAACGAAATTTTAGCATGAATGGCTTCTTATTTTTTTTGAAAAATTGTTAAATTGCTTTTATTTTTTATTTTTTTTTGAAAAAAGTTAGTAGTTATGAGTTTGGGTAACATAGAAAACTTAACTAATTATATTAAATTTATTGATAGTTAAACTATAATAACATAAATTTTGTGTATCATTATATTATAATTTAAAAACTATTTATATCAACTTTTTAACTTATATTTAATATTTGCTATATATATAATAATATGCATTTACATATATATTATAAAAATAAATTCTATTAAAAGTGAGGCTTTGTTCAAATGTTTCAATCCACTATGTCCAAGCCAGGCTCTGTCCACTTATTGGACTTTGCGAAAAACAACATCTTCTGAGAACAGAGCATTGCCAGTAGAGATGGCAATTGGGTTGTACCGACCCGCCTTGCCCCGCCTCGCCACGGTACACGGTCAATGCGGGTCTTGGCGGTACAGGCCCGCGCGGGATGCGGTCTCTAGATGTGCTGCCCAATCCCGACCCGCGACTTGCACAAGCTTTGGCGGTACAGGCCCGCGGGATTCTGATCTTCATCAACACATGCGCTAGTGATGGCAATTGGGCTGTACCGACCCGCTGTGTCCCGTCCCGCCATCTCTAACCTGAGCATAGCACCTGCAAGAAGAAGAGACCAATAGAGATGAAAACACAACATAAGTTCTATGAATCAGTTAAACACAATGATGCTCAGCCAAAGGATTGAGAATCGTATCGAAAGCACACATCATCCACTTAAGAAGAAATCACATTAGTGATTCAGAAGTACGTAAATAAGAGAATGGTCAACACTCGATGTGTATGCATAGATTAGAAACGATTGAAGTTATTGAAGTTTAGAAACTTGTTTGGTTTGATGCGTATGGTGGTGACCTTTTATAAATTATATAGAAACGATTGAAGTTATTGAAGTTTATAAACTTGTTTGGTTAGAAGTTTAGAAACTTGTTCTAAAATTTTAAACTCATAACACCCAAGAGGTTATAACACCACGTGTATGCATAATATAGTCATTAATATTAACACCAAGGTATGCATAAGAATGGCATGAAGTAACGATGGCAAATCCAAATAATCAAATCCACGTAATGTAAATGAACACCAAAACAATATCCAAGTAATGTAATGTGGCCTCGGTAAAAACCTTATCGGGAAAATCCATTGGGACAAAACCCGACAAGGGAAAAAGAGCGCCACGAAATCCATAATGTAAATAAAATAAAAACACCGGATCAAAATAAAAATCAAGTTTCTTCTTCTTCAACTTCGTCATCAGACCATGGTACTGTCTCTTCTTCACCAACTATTTTATCTTCTGGAAATATTAAAAAAAATCGAAGCTAATTAGATTTAAAGAACATGGCACCCTAAAATATATAATAATGTGAATAATTTACCATGCTCATAAGCTTCAAATCCTTTTCGCCAATTCCTACTACATATCAGAGCTTGCACATTTTTGGGAAGTAGACGGCTCATGTATTTGTTCAGAACTCTCGAACCGATGCTAAAGGAGGATTCTGA
>NC_027750.1:30289170-30308108 GCF_000695525.1 Brassica oleracea var. oleracea
GTTTGTTTACAGATAAGAAAAAAATTGTGAAAATTTTTCATTAATTATTGTCCATCAAATTTATAATCTTCATATTAATTTAGTGAAGACTGAAATAAAGCAAAAAGATCAAAAGAAGACTTAGAAAATAAGATGTCTGAATTGCGATGCATTGTTATTTAATTATAGTTCAAGTGTTTTACAAATTAAGATTCTTTATTACTATAAAATTATGGTAATAGTTATTAACACATATTTAACTTACGTAACAAATAGATTTTCATGTATTGTTATAAAATAGATACATATTTACATGTTTCTACTTTTAATCGGTTTTGTTCGGTTTAATCGGTTATATACCAAACCATATCCAAATCTTACGGTTTTTATAAAATTATATACATTCGGTTTATATGGTATATACCAAAACCAAACCATATTATCTATTTCGGTTCGGTTCGGTTCGGTACGGTTCGGTTTTACCATATTGAACAATCACCATTGAATAAAAAACGTTTGCTATTTACGCGACGATATATTGAAACGACGTTGTTTTGGTGTTTCGTCAAAAAAAATATTTTTGCATTTGTGGAGAACCAAACCTAGGACATATTCCTAATCAGATCATATCTCAACCACTAAGCTACTTAGGTCTTTTAAGAATAGAATCACAACACAGCAATTATAATGTCAAAAAGAACATGACTACACAATATCTGTATATCGCCAAAGTTTGTCAAAGTCCTGCGTATAGACAGTCTGAGCTATTTTGTTGCTCTATAATGAGTATTCCAATGGTAATGCCTGCGTTTGATTCTGGTGCAGGGCTTGGAAAACAGACGGACTGGTGCAACAAGTGTAAATGCAGAGAGTTCAAGGTCTCATTGTGTGCTTACTTGTGTTGTTGAATCCCACTGCAAGGTGGCTGTTCTCCTTTATTCTTTATTGGCGACTTTCTAAGGTTTCAAAGAATATGCAATGAGGCTGAGATGCTCATTAGTCTAGCAGTTTTTTGTTAACTAACAGCATTTGAATGTAACAGAGTGCTGCTGATGGTTTAAAGCAGCTTCAAAACAAGTAGAATAAATCTTGTTGACCTTGCTGGTTCTGAAAGACAAAAAATCAACTGGTGCAGCTAATACCACTCCCTGGAATGCACGTAGAAGTATGAGTTTGTTAAGATGCTTTGGCCTGAGTCATCCAAAGTCATTAGCCCATGGAGATGATGATGGTGGAAATTGATGAGGAGGCTGTTAAAAGGCTTTGTGCTTAAATAGGCTTGCAGTCATCTCCATCTGCCAAGGAGTACAATCAGGAGATACAGAAGCATGGTGTCATCGGTGTCGGAGGCTTTGAGAACGCCGGATCTATCAATCCCTGTTGAATCAAATTTTATTAAATCCATAAGAAATAGCAGGAAAAGCATGAAGGACATCTTCAGTGTCCACGGCATCACAAAAGGATATTGAGAGAGAGAAAACCAAGTTACTGCAGAAACTGTGGAACCTTCTTCAGCTATGTCAAATCTTCAATTAGTACCTGTTGACAACTCTGAAGTTTCAGAAAAGTCCAACTTCCAAGTTCCTAAGGTAAGGATTAATTTCAATTTTCAGAAGAGAAATGGGACTCGAAGAGTTCTGCACTAAACAAGCTCTGAAATATCACAGCTTAATCGGCTTGTATGATCCTAGTTTTGTTAGCTTCTCTACCTTGTACAATAGGATCCTTTCTAACTGCCTCTGGAAAATTAAACAGGTACAACAGTACAAACATCAAAGTGCGTGCAATGGTATTATAGGACCAACAAAACAAGAGAGGAGAAGACTGTTTGATTGAAAGTATCATGGACGGCGTGTTATCTAAAGATGCTGGTGTAAATGCAAGAACTATCTCACAGAGTAAAGCACAGAGTACACCAGAGAATATCTCTACAAAGATATGTGTTATTACTAGTATTTTTTTAAAGCGGACTTGTATCTCTTTAAACAGAACTCGAACAAGATCAAGACCCTTCTTGACTTGCTTCCCTAGCCTCATACGTCCTAAGATTGAATACAAGATCTCTAGAACCTCTAACCCGTAGCCCTTAGTGTTATTCACTCGCTTACAAGCTTAGCGAACTCCACTCTTATGCTAAGAATACAATTCTCTCGACAACCCTAATCCACAGGTCGAATATGACTATATATACAATACAACCAAGTCGGCTATCCACGTCTATCTACCCAATATTCTCTATCTACCCAAATAAGGCAAGTTCCCTAAAACAACTCCAAGGCCTTTTAGAAAACTTCCATCGTGAGATCTCCCTTCTCCAAGGTGAATCTCTTCAAGCTTGTTCCCCAAGATATCTTCGTATCAACTTAGCCTTGATCCGCAATCCATTCTTCAAGCCGCAATCTTCATCTTGACTTGTTCATCCGCACGTACACTTCTCTGTTGCAGACTCTGCTCCCTTCGCTGCTGTACTTGCGTCTGTATCAGAACGTCCATCTGATCTTTGCATCTACAATCTCCCCCTTTTAGCTTTGGATGTCTCTCAAGTGCCTGCACAGATCCGCTCAAACAACCACACACATTCGAACATATATATCCTGAATAATACGTGCATTAAAATGAAAATGAAGGTTCAAAACATGCGAATTTAAGAGTTAGAGATAAACATAAAACCAAAACACAAAAACCAGCAACATTGTTTTATCTCTCACTCCCCCATAATTAAAAAACCAAGAGAAAAAAAAATAAAATTTTCTCCCCCATAATCTAGTTCCCCTGGTCATCCTGCTGCTGCGGATCGGCTGCCTCTTCTTCTCCCCCTGCTTGAGAGCATACATAGTTAAAATTCATAAAGATCAGAGTAAATAAATAACCAGATAGATGACTTACTTGGGAACAACATGCTTGCAATCTGTCCCCCGACACTCGTCAGAGTCTGCATCGCAGTTGCAAGCTGTTGAATTGCTTCGAAGGTCATATCTAGAGCCAGCTTTACCTCTTCAGCATCTATTGGTTGTCCTGGGGCTGCAATGGATCCGAGGTGAATGATCTGAAACTTCCCAGCAGCCCGCGGAGACTGTCTCGGTGGCACATACCCAGAAGGAGCAGTCCTCTCAGATCGAGGAGTGCTTGGGGGTGGTCCAGAAGAAGGTGCTGCAGTTGATGTTGATGCAGATTTCCCTTTCTTACTTCGCCTGCCTCTGAGCCTTCTTTGCAGCTTCTCGTTCTTCCTCTTGGTTCTTGAGATAAATCTCACCCAGACGATAATCCTTCTTGTATGGGATTACAGGAGAAAGTTTCTCCCTTGACTTTCTCTCCAACTCGAATTGAGTTTGAGGGACTCCAAAGATTGTGCGAGGAAGAATTAGCCAGCGCGTATCTTTCTTTCCTCCCTCCTTCTGAAGCACTGCTAGGTTCAGAATCTGGGCGTAAAACATCTCTCCAACATCAACTCTTATCCCGGGAAACATCTTGTAGATGAGTCGAACACGATCAGCTGATACAGCATTCTTGTGAGAGGATGGCACCCAGTTGTATGCTGAGAGGATCACAAGTGCAGCCTTGCACGGAGACAGATATCGCGTTGTAAGATTCCTGAGACTCAATGTACCTTATGTCAGGAATTCTGCCATCTCATCAATCGTGAGTGCATCAGCCATCTCATCAGCTTTCACTTCTTCTTCCGATAGGGGCATGAGATTCAAATACTCATTGATCTTGGTTGGAGAAAATTCAAACCTGTGGCCTCGAACAGTCACTTCTACGCAATCCTTGGATGCTCTGGTAATTTCTCCAGGTAGTGCAGCGTAAAACTCCTTCACAATTTCTGGAATTTACCCAACCAGACCTGTGACACTTCTCTCTAAGTGACCTTTCTTGATGATATCAAGAACTCCCCATCTTCAGCGTTCAAATCAACAGATCTCTCTGGTATGATTTCCCTAGAGGAGAAACTTTCATACCTATGTTCAGCCACAAGCTCTGCATTCACTGATTTAGCGTCTGATTCAGTGTTGAGGTGCTCAGTTGCAGTGCTGAACACATCCGATCTGGACAGGGTTGTTTGACTTCCCTGCGGAGTCGTCATCGGAATAATCCACGAGACTCAATGGCGGTGGGTTTGAGCCTTTACCGGCGGCGAAAGTGTTCTTGTTCACCAACATGTTTTTGAGAGAGAGAGTTTTGAGAGCAAACAAGAGTTATGAGAGAGATAAGTTAGCGTCTAGGGTTTATCAAGGGGTAATCATTTCCTTTTTGGTGCATTACCCCATGATTTCCTAGATATTCGCCATATCTCCCACTCTCTCTAAAATGGAAGTTTTTCAAATTTCAGAAATTCGAAATCTTCCATTTATGCTCACACGATCTCTCTTCCCTTTTCTCTGATGTCGACACGTATTGTCGACTTATGACTTGATCGGACTGAATCTTCACTGTTCCACTGTGACACTCGATGACATAGACTGGTAACATTTACTCAATGACTTTTGCTGACACAACCACTTAGACACAAGAACATTTAGTACATTAAACACGCAAGCAATGAGAGAACACGTGTCACACAGATTAATTTTTCAATTTTGAGCATAAAAAGAATTTTTGTTTTACCTTTCCCGTTGGCAACTGTTCGTCGAGTGATCCAGAGGCTGACAGAGCTTCTGCTACAGATGCACCCTTCTGCTCTACTAGATCTTCATCTAATCATCAGGCTTATTTCATGTCTAGCTTTCGCACAAATATGCCTTTATCATGTCCTGACTCAGTTTTCAACCTTTATTCGTCATGAGAGAGTTGGGGGTTGTTACTTCTTTTCTTTTTCTTGTCTTTTTCTTTTTCTTTTTCTCTTTTCTTTTCCAATAGTTTTCTTGTGCTCCCTTTTTGATGATGGGAGACACATGACATCTTCTTCCCCTTGTTACTTGATTTCTCTCTCGATGCGAAACCTATACTTTTTGAGATCATGACGGCATATTTGGCAGCTCTTTTCCACTACTCGCTTCTGATGTGAGACAAAATCTGAACTTTGGGTGCCTCTGCATCAGCTCTTCTGTCATCTCCTGTACACTTACACAAACTTTCTACATCTCTCAAACCCCAATGGAGTTTCGAAGAGTAACAAAACGGTTAAGATCTTAAGGTTTAGTGAAAAGATCAGCTAGTTGTAATTTTGTGACAGTGTGTTCAATGACTACATGTTGTTCATCGACTAGTTCCCTGATGAAGTGATGTCGAATGTAAATGTGCTTGGTCCTTGAGTGTTGCACCGGATTCTTTGATATGTCGATTGCACTCTTGTTGTCACAGTAGACCAGAAATGATCCAGTATCCATGCCATAGTCAGCAGACATTTGTTTCATCCACATCAGCTGTGTGCAGCAACTCCCCATAGCAATGTATTATGCCTCTGCAGTAGACAATGATACAGAGTTCTGCTTCTTGCTCAACCATGCAACCAGGTTGTTTCTGAGAAAGAAACACCCCCCTCTGTCTGTTGTATTTGTAGCCCGAGGAAATATTTCAACTCTCCCACCATGCTCATCTCAAACTCTTTGGCCATGTCTCGAGTGAAACCATCTACAAGTTGTTTAGATGTTCCTCGAAAAATGATGTCGTCAACATAGATCTGAACCACCGGCATCCCTGTTTTATTCTTCAGCACAAACAGAGTTTTATCGACACTTCCTCTGATGTAGCCTTTGTCAACCAGAAAGTTTGTCAACCTTTCATACCATTCTCGAGGTGCTTGCTTCAACCCGTATAGAGCTTTGTTGAGTTTGTACACATACTCAGGATTAGTTGCATCTTCAAAACCCTTTGGGTGATGTACATATACTTCTTCAGACAGTATCCCATTCAGAAATGCACTCTTAACATCCATTTGGTACACTGTGAAGTTCATGATGCATGCCATTCCAATGAACAGTATGATAGACTCCAATCTAGCCACTGGAGCAAATGTTTCTTCAAAATCAACTCCCTCGATTTGCGAATATCCCTGAGCTACTAATCTTGCTTTGTTTCTCACCACAATTCCATTCTCATCAATCTTGTTCTTGAAGATCCACTTAGTAACAACTATGTGACCATTATATGGCTTCTTCACCAACTCTCATACATCATTTCTGATGAACTGTTCTAGTTTCTCCTGCATGGCTTGAATCCAGAACTCATCCGAAAGTGCTTCGGTGTGGTCTTTTGGTTCAATATTTGAGACAAAGCATGCTGACTGCACCATTTCTCTGAAGTTGATCTTCACACCTCTTGTTCTTCTCCCTTCATTCACGTTCCCAATGACATCGCTAGATGAGTGATTTTTGTGAATGTTTGGAGTGAACGTCTCCTGAGTCAATACTGAGGGAGTTGTTGTGTCATTCGATGATTAAGTTAATGGGTCCTTTGATGCATCCGATGGCGTAGCTTTCTTCTGTTCCTCATCGTTTTCCTATTCCACTGTTGTGACATCATCGAACACAACATTTACTGACTCCATGATCATCAGGGACCTCAAGTTGTAGACTCTGAAGGTTGTGTTGTTTGCTGAGTATCCTAGGAACATGCCTTCGTCGCTTCTTGCATCAAATTTGCCAATATGCTCTTTGTCGTTCAGGATGTAGCAGTTACACCCAAAAACATGAAAGTAATGTTTGGTGTTTTTCCTTTCCATAGTTCATAGGGAGTCTTGATAGTTCCTCTTTTGACATAGACACGATTTATGATGTAGCATGCAGTGCTAATAGCCTCTGCCCAGAACCTCTGCTTCACATTGTTACCATGCATCATAGCTCGCGCCATCTCCTGAAGCGTGCGATTCTTCCTTTCTACTACTTCATTTTGTTGAGGAGTTCTAGGTGTAGCAAATTGTTGAACTATTCCGTGCTGTCCACAGAAATTACTCATGGCTTCATTCTGGAATTCTCCCCCATGATCACTACGAATCTGCTTCAGTCGTCTCTTCTCATTTGTAACTTGAAGAGCCCAGATTTTGAAGCTTTCCAGTGTATCAGACTTTTCACGAATGAATCTGACCCATGTAAACCTTGAGTAGTCATCAACCAGAACTAGAACATACCTCTTCTCTGCTATGCTCTCTGTCTGCATAGAACCCGTGAGATCCATGTGTACCATTTCAAGCATATCGTTTGCCTGAATATCATGAATCATCTTGTGTTGAACTTTGACCTGCTTTCCTTGATTGCACGGTCCGCATACAGTCTTCTCCGTTTCCTCCAGCTGAGGAATGCCTCTGACTGCACCTTTTCTGATGATGTTGGTCATATGCCTCATGTTCATGTGACCAAGTCTTTGATGCCACAGACTTGTTTCATTATGTGCAACAAAGCACTGTTGTACACTCTGCCATACATAGCAATTGTTAGTAGATCGTACTCTATGGAGCATGACTCTGTTTTCCTCATTCACAGCTTTGCACTCTTTGCTAGTGAAGTGAAGTATCAACCCTTCATCCCACAATTGACTGATGCTGATTAGGTTTGATTTTAATCCCTTGACTAAGAACACATCCTTCAGAGGTGGTTTGGTTTCAACAGTATTTCCCTTGCCTTTGATCGCTCCTTGGCTTCTGATATCACTCAAATTTCCCTAAGGAGTGATTTATACTCTCTCAAATAAGAGGTCGAGTTGTAGTACCTACGGATCGAATTCACAGGGAGCTAGGAAACCAATCAAATCTAATCAGTTTGATTAAGCTAGGCTAATAGGTTTAAAGCAGTAAATAGAGATATGCAAAGCAATAAACAGTAAACAAGTTGAACAAGACAATTGTTCAGCTTGGCAAAGAGTTGTTTGATGGAAGGATGGTTACTAGACTTAGGGTTTCATTCAGGTTATTATAACTCAAAACTATAGATGCTAAGGATTGATTCTAGAACTCGATATCTAATGCAAAAGACAACCAGCTCTCGCTGTGAGTCTAATCTATTGACTAAGTTCAGTGTTTCAGCTCTCGCATGTTAACACAGAATGAGCGTCGATCGATGCTATGGTATGAGCGTCGATCGATGCTATGGTATGAGCGTCGATCGATGCTATGGTATGAGCGTCGATCGATGCTATGGTATGAGCGTCGATCGATGCTATGGTATGAGCGTCGATCGATGCTATGGTATGAGCGTCGATCGATGCTATGGTATGAGCGTCGATCGATGCTATGGTATGAGCGTCGATCGATGCTATGGTATGAGCGTCGATCGATGCTATGGAGGGAGTGTCGATCGACGCTATGGTATAAGCGTCGATCGACACTGCCTTAGGAAAGCATTATCAATCTGATCGATGATGTTCAACTAGATTCCTAGACCAACTCTCGTATGCGCCTAGGTATTTAATCCAGCAGGATTCAGGTTCCGTTAATTGATTGCACTCTCGTGCCTCTCAATTGTCCTATGATTCTAGGTTCAAGCAATTAGTCATACTCTCGTGGTTTTCCAACTACTCTAGATCCTAGTATTACAAGCTATCCTGATGTAGAGATCTTTAGATATCCTAACGATCATATAATTCAGAAATTCATTCAAAACCCTAGAAATTCCTAAACCTAGCAGGTGGATCTACTCATGCATGATGTTTGTCACAGAAGTCATAGATGAATAGATGAATAACGTAAAATATAAATAAAACCAAACAATGGAGTTCCAAGAAGACTCTGAAGGAATTCCTCTCTTCTCTCCTAACTTAGAACTATGAATAAAATAAAGCTTAGCCGTCAACAATGGCTTAAAAACACATAAATAGGGTTTCTGGTCGTCCAAGGGTATTCTGGTAATTTGTGGCTTCTTCTGGGCTTCAGTCGGTCATAAAATATGCTCGGCCCACATTCTGGCATCCATATCGAAGACATTCCTTCATTTCCTTGACAGCTTCGTCTCGCGAGGCAGACGTACCACTCTTAAGTAAAACGGGCATACTTCTGCTTTAGGATGCTGATTGACCTGCTGATTGACCTCAAACTGGTGGCATTAGAAAGCTAACTCAAAGCTTTATCTTATGCCAAAAGATGGGTTCAATCTAACAGTGGTAATGTCTCCATCCATAGCTAGACATCTGACACGTTTGTGCAGTTCTGCACCTCAAAAGACTCAAAAATCACCATATTTCTCCAGAACGTACCTAAACCTGTAAATATTCTAAATAGACTCTATATAGTAGTAAATATATATTAAAACACTTATAGATCATGGCTAAAAGTGGGTAAAATCCATGGTCTATCAACTCCCCCAGACTTACCCTTTTGGTTATCCTCAAGCAAAACAAACAGACAGTATCTCTGAAAGAGGTTTGAAAATAGCAGGGACTCAGATGATTTAAAACTTAGAATCATCACCTCTACAATATTGCAATCCACATCTACGAAGTCCTAATCACAAAAGAACATTATACCATATCCTAGCTTAGCAACCAAATTCACCTAGCCAACAACTTAGCAAATCATGTAACCTCATTTCTTAGCATAAATAAAAGTGCAGGCTTTATCTTGGGGGTATCGATCACAGGATGCAAAGATTTTCAAACAAGTATTTGGATCTACAGGTAAAAGTCAGTTTCTATCTTTTCTCTCTACTAATTTCTCTCTTAGTCAAAATCTGCTTATATTGCAAGATCAGTGACCAATTTTGGACAGGCTTCCATGAATCAAGCCTAAATGGTGGTTGCCACCAAGTCATGTTCACTTCTTTTTGACTTATATCCAAGAATTCATATGAATCGAACCTTGATGATTTCCGCCACCAAGTCCCGTTCGAATTCTTTTTGTTGGAATCCTTATGAAGCAAGCCTTAATGGTTGTAGCCACCAAGTCATGTTCGGATTTCACCTAACTAACACATATATATATATATATATATATATTTTTTTTTTTTGAAAATAAATATCTCTACCTATAAATCTAGGGTCGAAATAGAGAGAGAAAAGGTGATAAATCTACACAAGGCTTTACATTCCAGACTTGTCTAAAGAATCGGATCCCATGTATACCAAGCCCCAAGACAAGCAGTTGTGTCAGGTTTAGTGTTGGAGGTCAGCTTTGGTTCCTTCAAACAATCTCAGCAACTATGGATAGTTGACAAGTTGATCCACTTTAGTATCTTTAGTATTATTTGCAATCAATAAGTCTAGAATAGTGCTAAAGATTGGTTAGATAACAAGCAAAAATCTAATAAGTTCATTATCCTCTTCTTGACTCAATATAACTTTTTTGAGAACATTTTTATAAGACTCATGAACACACTAATATCAGAAGACATCCCCCCAGACTTAAACTACACTGTCCCCAGTGTAAATTCAGTCGGAGCTATGGTTTGAAATAAATCATAAGGACTCAATGTAACAAGTATGAACGATATACCAGACCGGAATGAATGTCGACCGATGTAAGGATGTTGATATCGGTCGACGCAGGTAAAGCAATGTCGATCGATGTCGACAGGTTCGCGTCGTTCGATATAGATGGCAATCGTTTACTCGGTTCTTCTTCTTCTTCTTCTTTTTTTTTTTTACTAACTAAAACACAATATTAGTTGAACCTCCCCCAGACTTAAATAACACTATCTCTAGTGTTATACAGTCTAAGATTGGTGGGGTAATAAATCATAAGGACAATATGTAACAAGGAAAAACGGAATACCTGACTTTGATGTGAGTGCCGCCAACATAGTTAAGTGGCAATCAATACTCTTGAAGCTCTGTCGATCGACACAGTTAAGTGGCGATCGATCGATGCTAGTGATGCTCTGTCGATCGATGCTGCGCAGCCATCGTCGATCCTCTTGCAAACTCGTCTTCCTCGGATCTTTTCCCTTTACCTAATAGTGGGTTGCCTCCCACTCATCGCTTATTTTTAGTCATTAGCTTGACTTTAGAGATCTGATTTAGCCCGGATGAGAATGAGAACTCGCTCCAAACAAATCTCAATGTATACTCTCTGAAGCTTTATTATTCTTATGTGAAAGTCTCATCCATAGACTCTTCTCATTTGTCTATCATCTCAGCAATAAGGAGTGTTCGAATCTGTGCAAATGGCTGTGAGAAGCATCTGCTGCGCACTCTGGGTTTCTAGACACCATCTGAGAAGTGGGGAACCAATGATAACTGAGAATCACCCATGATTCTTTTTCTCTTCTTTCCTCCAGAATTGTCTGATCGCGTGGTGGTATCTCCATCCCTAAGATTTTCACACACATCGAACTCCTTCTGCTCTGATATGCGTCCAGTGTCGATCGATGGGGAAGTGATAACGTCGATTGATGCTGGTGTCATTCGATGGTATCCGGTCGGTGTCGATCGATGTTGCTTCTGCTGGGTCCTTACCGATTTCATCTCTAAATCGCAACCTTCTCTGAGAAGCTTCTATGTGTTGATGATCATCCAATATCCCACTGTAGGAATCTAGATGCACACTTCTATCTGGTGGAATAGGAGATTCAGCTTCAAATACAGCGCATGGAACCACAATCTTCACAGGATCATGTATCCTTTTCACTCTTTTGTGAAACCCAGCAGCTTCTTCTATCAACATAGGTGGTCTCTGATGTTTAGGGACAGCAAGATGTGAGGCTTTAGACATGTACATCCTCTCCTAAATCGGTTCCATCTCAATTATGCAACCTGGCGGAATGTCTAGCAATGGGAATCGATCGATATTAGGTCGGTGGTGTCGATCGATAAGTGGTTGGCGGTGTCGATCGATGTCGGGTGGGTGTAAATCGATGATGTGGGGTGGTTGTCGATCGATCTCATCAGGTTGGTGTCGACCGATGCTAGCCTTTGAAGTTCCCAAATCTCCACTCGAAGTATGATGATCATCATCAAGCTTCCTCTTCGAATTTTGATCCATATCTTCAAGCCATTCCTCCAGCTCTAAAGAGTCTTCCATAGTGACTTCTCTGTCTACATCGTCGATTGAGGTTGTAACGTCGATTGACGTTGAGGTCGTGATGTCGGTCGACGTTGAGGTCGTGATGTCGGTCGACGTTGAGGTCATGTCGTCGGTCGACGTTGAGGTCGCGTCTTCAGTACCAGCTTCCTCTACTCTGGTCAGCTCTCCAGACACATGTTGTTCATCCCTTTTTACCATAATGTCGTTGAGCAGCTGTATTGGAATCATATACTCCTCATCTAACGATGCCAAGAACCTGTCCCATTTATCATTTTTCTCCTTTTCTCCAGTTGCTTCAGCATCACCAAGAAATTTATAAAGGAAGGCTTTTTCAATGTCATCCCAGCTGGTTAGAGATCCTGGTTGTAGTTGACTGAACCAGCTGAATGCATCCCCAAAGATAGAATAGGGGAAGATCTTACAGAGCATGTGGTATTCAGACACTTCATTCTGCTCACTACTGGACACGAGATCCTCCAGCTCTTCGATGTGGTTTCTGGGATCTTGGTGAGGAAGACCCTGGAAGGGGTCTTGACCTACCCAATCATACCACTCTCGGCTCAGGTCAAAGTCATTCATCTCAGCATCATCAATCACATCAGCGATCATAGCACCCTGAGCATTAATCAACTGTCTGCGATGTTTCGAGTGCGACCTTCTTCGTCTATTAACATCCCATTTTCATCGACCTTAAGTATGAGCACTTCGATCTTCTCTGTCTCCCCGCAAGTGGTGGCATTTTTCACCGGATGAACAGTGTCGGGATGAACAGTGCTCAGATGAACATTTTCACAGTGAACAGTGTCACGATGAACAGTGTCGATTGACATGAGATGAACAGTGTCGATCGACGTCGGATGAACAGTGTCGATGTGAACAGTACCTCGGTGAACAGTACCGGGATGACCAGCTCTCGCTGTGAGTCTAATCTATTGACTAAGTTCAGTGTTTCAGCTCTCGCATGTTAACACAGATCAAGCGTCGATCGATGCTATGGTATGAGCGTCGATCGATGCTTCGGATTGAGTGTCGATCGACGCTATGGTATAAGCGTCGATCGACACTGCCTTAGGCAAGCGTTATCGATCTGATCGATTATGTTCAGCTAGATTCCTAGAGCAACTCTTGTATGCGCCTAGGTATCTAATCCAGCAGGATTCAGGTTCCGTTAATTGATTGCACTCTCGTGCCTCTCAATTGTCCTATGATTCTAGGTTCAAGCAATTAGTCACACTCTCGTGGTTTTCCAACTACTCTAGATCCTAGTATTACAAGCTATCCTGATGTAGAGATCTTTAGATATCCTAACGATCATATAATTCAGAAATTCATTCAAAACCCTAGAAATTCCTAAACCTAGCAGGTGGATCTACTAATGCATGATGTTTGTCACAGAAGTCATAGATGAATAGATGAATAACATAAAATATAAATAAAACCAAACAATGGAGTTCCAAGAGGACTCTGAAGGAATTCCTCTCTTCTCTCCTAACTTAGAACTAAAAATAAAATAAAGCTTAGCCGTCAACAATGGCTTAAAAACACATAAATAGGGTTTCTGGTCGTCCAAGGGTATTCTGGTAATTTGTGGTTTCTTCTGGGCTTCAGTCGGTCATAAAATATGCTCGGCCCACATTCTGGCATCCATATCGATCGATATCATGAGTTCTACATCGATCGACATATCTTCCTCTTTTCGACAGCTTCTTCTCGCGAGGCAGACTGACCACTCTTCAGTACACTGGTCATAACTTCTGCTACTGGATGCTGATTGACCTCAAACCGATGGCATTGGAAAGCTAACTCAAAGCTATATCTTATGCCAAAATATGGGTTCAATCTAACGGTGGGAATGTCTCCATCCATAGCTAGACATCTGACACGTCTGTGCAGTTCTACTCCTCAAAAGACTCCAAAATCACCATATTTCTCCAGAACGTACCTGAACCTGTAAATATTCTAAATAGACTCTATATAGTAGTAAATATATATTAAAACACTTATAGACCATGGCTAAAAGTGGGTAAAATCCATGGTCTATCAGCTTCCATTTCCAAATGTGACTCTACCTCCTTTCAATGGCTTTATTATCTCTCTGAGATTTTTGTGTGTTCCTGTCATATGACGAGAGCAACCACTGTGGAAGTACCATGGATTTTCATCTTTGGATATCAATGCAACTGCTTCTGATACAAGTGTCATGCTGCATCTCGGACCTCCGTGAATAGATCGTTGAGTTGATTTCACTATTGTACGTCCTAAATCAGATTTCCTAATCCAGACTTGATTTCGAGAGCCATTCCACCAGTACTTTCCTTGAACTGATTTACTTTTTCACGAAAGTGATAGCATTTCTTCTTGATGTGATCCGGTTTTCCACAGTAGTAACATCCTATCTCCTGCTGAATCTATGATCATCCCACCTTCTGGAGATTCTTAACTTTCTCAGCACCAGTCTTTGAGGTAGTACCTACAGTTGTTGTTCTCCCTTTGGAGTTGGAGCTTGGCACAAATTTGATGGGTTCTGTATCACTTTTTCCATACCCAGTGTATCCTAGACCTCGAGAAGTCTGATCCTATCTTCCCAGACTCAGGATTTTATCAAGTTCCTTTGACCCAGTGAGCATTCTGGCAGTCTTGTAATGATGTTCTAGCTTGGCATTTAAGTCCGATGATCGAGCCTTCTCGTTTTTCACTTGTTTCTCTAGTAATTCAATTTGAACAACAAGTTGTACATTCTCCTTTTCAGATCTGAGGTATTTGCCTCCTTCTTTCTTTCATCATCAAGTTCTTTCCTGAGGTTTATCACCGTGTCTTCTAGCTAGCTTTTCTCCTTTTTGAGACATAGATTCTCCTTACCAATCTGGACTACCGTCAGACACAGTTCCTGATAGCTAATTCCATCATCACCATCTACACTTGACTGATCATCATCAGTATCAGTTTCTCCTTCCACAAACTCTGTGATGCCAATGAATGCTACGAAGTTAGCCAGCTCCTCTTCATCATTGTCTTCTTCTGAGTCTATCTCATAAATTCCGATCATAGATTTCTCACGTCTCCTCTTCTGATCGTTGACGCAATCCAGTTGAGTGTGTCCAATTCCTTTGCCCTTGTAGCACTTGATTTCTCTCCTTCGAACAGTTGGACAATCAGTTTTGTAATGTCAGTACCCCCTTGCACTCATGACACTGAACCTCCACTTTATGATCGTTCTTTTCGGACTCAGATGTTTGTTTCTCACCTTCTGCAGCACGTTGTGATGTACTTCCTCTTCTCTGACCTGATTCGGCTCTAGAAGGACTCTGTCAAACCGCCTAACAAGCATACTTACTGGATCATCGTCATCTTCTTTGTCATCTGAATCTTGTGATACCAGTGCAACTCCCTTTCCTTTTTTTTCCTCCGTCAATCTCCATTTCATGTGCTCTCAGCATCCATACTACTTCATCAAAGCTTATCTCATATGTATTCAGTGAGACTGACATAGCTGACTTGTATGCGGTATACTTAGATGGTAGACACCTTAGAAACTTCTTGACCAGCTTCTTATCCTTGTATTTCTTTCCCAATAGTAAGGATTCCTGAGCTATGCCACTGAGCTGTGAGCTGAATTCTTCAACTGATTCACTTTCTCCCATTTTGAGATTCTCAAACTTTGATGCTAGATAATCCAGTCGTGAGCTCTTCACTTTTGACGTTCCTTCGAAGTGAGTTTGCAGTATTTCCCACGCTTCCTTGGCGGTCTCACATCCTTGAATCAGCTCAATGTGTTTCTTTGTAACACTGGTTTGTATAGCTGAAAGTGCTCTGGAGTTGAACTTCGCCATCTTGAGTTCTGTCTCGGTCCAAAGTTCTTCTTCTTTGTTGGATTCAACACCATTCTCGTCCTTAGCTTTTGGTTCTGGCCATCCAGTTGTCACAGATTTCCACGCCATGGCATCAATCCCTCAAATGATAGACCTCATTCGTGACTTCCAAAGTCCGTAGTTGGATCCATCCAACATCAACCTTGTGCTTGACACCAGCTCATGATAGTTCTCCATTTCTTCCGCAGGATCTCACCTGTTATATATTCGAACGGGTGACTGCTCTGATACCACTTGTAAATGCAAGAACTATCTCACAGAGTCAAGCACAGAGTACACCAAAGAATATCTCTACAAATATATGTGTTATTACTAGTATTCTTTTAAAGCGAACTTACAAGTATCTCTTTAAACAGAACTCGAACAAGATCAAGACCCTTCTTGACTTGCTCCCCTAGCCTCACACGTCCTAAGATCGAATACAAGATCTCTAGAACCTCTACCCCTTAGCCCTTAGTGTTATTCACTCGCTTACAAGCTTAGCGAACTCCACTCTTATGCTAAGAATACAATTCTCTCGACAACCCTAATCCACATATCGAGTTTGACTATATATACAATACAGCCAAGTCGGCTATTCACGCCTATCTACCCAATATTCCCTATCTACCCAAATAAGGCAAGTTCCCTAAAACCTCTCCAAGGCCTTTTAGAAAACTTCCATCGTGAGATGTCCCTTCTCCAAGGTGAATCTCTTCAAGCTTGTTCCCCAAGATATCTTCGTATCAACTTAGCCTTGATCCGTAATCCATTCTTCAAGTCGCAATCTTCAACTTGACTTGTTCATCCGCACGTACACTTCTCTGTTGCAGACTCTGCTTCCTTCGCTACTGTACTTGCATCTGTATCAGAACGTCCATCTGATCTTTGCATCTACAACTGGTGCAAAGGAAGATGAGAATGTTAAGATGGAGGTAGTGTATTATCCCGAGGAAGCTAACATATAGTGAGGTGATCGGAGACGCATGGGATCGTAAATTCTCCGCCTCTTCTGAGAGTTAAGAGGACACCACAGAAACTGGTTCCAGATGTTGTGACCTTTGTGCTTCTGAACGTAAGTGATCGGGCCAACAGCCCACTTCCAAAACAATTCACAGTCTTCGAAACTTACTTTCTTGTGTTTATGTGGTTATCTGATCCCTTCACTGATCATCTGCTTTCTTGGTGCAAACAAACTAGCGTCAGGGCCGGCTTAGGGACAAGGACGAGCAGTGCACCCGCCCCAGGGCCCAGAGACAAAGGGACCCATGTACACAAATTATCATACTGTTCTCGACAGATCATAATATTGTTCTTTTAAGTATAAAGGAAGCAGACAACAAAATTATTTTATGAGAAGGTTGGGTTTTATGGGTCTTACGATTAGTACACGTTTTAAAACAAATAAATTTGATCGGTTTAATTTGGACCAATGACTGATTGATTTTGTCTTTTTGTTTTGTAAGCCTTTTCGTTTTCTTTGCTTTTACATTGAAATAAAACGAGTGATATGTTTGTAGTTTTTCTTTGGTCTAACTATATTTGTAGTTATTATAATGTCTTCCCGTATTTTTAACCTATGCAAAATTTATAATATTCATTATATAAACATTTTATATACGTTCACGTATACATTATTATATGGTAGTTCGTTGCTGACTAACATGCGTACAGGTGCATGCGTAATATTTAGAAGCACACTATTATGAGATTTTTATACAAAATGTTGTTATAGAAATGTACTTATTAATACTAATCTAGACAACCTAATAGATAAAATAGCAGAAGTTAGGAAAAAAAAGGCTTGTAGTCTTACTTGGTTTTATCTTAAAAATAAAAATTTTGTTATATTAAAAGGCCAATTTTTTATTTTTGCCCTAGGGCCTCCGGTATGTTTGAGCCGGCCCTGACTAGCGTTTGGACAAATTACGCCTCGTAGTCGTAGCCTGCGACATCAAACTCAGAGTGCAACATTTGTCGATTCACAGGACGACGAAGTCCTTGATGTTTTACATCAGCCCAAGAGGGCATGCAGAGGAAGTTCATTTTGGGTTCCCAAGCAAATAAGAGAATTGCGCTGATTATTTATACTTTGTGCGCACTGATATTGCGTCGTCGGTCAACGAAGATTTTCTTTCGGTGAGAACCAAATGGGGAAGATGCGTAGTTTGGCCTATGGTATTTTATGGGGGATGATGACTTGATTGTTTTATTTTGTTTGAAAATGTTGATGTTCGGTATTAAGCTAGATGACTTAATCGAAAAAAAATAAAAAGATCTTGATCGCCAAAATAAAACAGAACATAGTTTTATCCATACCATCTCAGTAATTGTATTATGAATTTAGTTAACTTTGCAACAAAATTGAATATCAGCGCCATGTGCCAAAAATCGCGTGTTTATAAACCATAGACCACGAGTCCATTCAAATCATTTGATCATATAGGCTCTAAGCCTGGAGAATTAAGAGATTCTGATCTTTCTTTTGGCCACATGCCTTTGCGATGAAGTATCTTCTTCAATCGTGTCAAGTGATCCAGGCGATGACAACCCATGTAATTTGGAAGAAACGACGTAATGCTCCCTAAGCTATTAGTAAACTTGTTCTAAAGGTATGATTCATATCATCCGAAAAGCACAAGTTATCTCCCGATTTCAAACATGAGTTTGGAAGATCAATAAAATATTATCTTTGATCTTTTTTCCTACTTTACCTCATGTTTCTTTAGCAGAGTCGGGTCTGAGTTAGAAGCTGATGAAGCATGTGCTTCAGGACCCGGCGAAATTAAATATTTGCAAGGACCAATATTTACACAAAGTATTACGTAGTTCTACTGGTAACGACATTGGTTAGAGTATCCAATGCGGATTTTTAAAAGGGCTTTTTGACCTATAACTTAAAGTCAAACACAAAACTAACCTCTTTTTTTTTGAAAATTGGTTTTGTTCTATTCACCCCACAAGTTCATATAATTTACAAAAATGCATCAATTTTTTTTTTCTTTTTTTTTTCGAAAATGACATTTTTACTCTCTCACCCTCATTATCTTCAAGTAATTACAAGATTGTCATTGTCATCAATACCACAACCACCATGAACAACCAATTTGAAGCTCTTAATGCTCCCAAAATCGATGTACCCTTCTTCTTTTTCCATTCTTGTGAACTAAACACAACATATCTCTCACTTTCTCTCCACAATGAGCTAAAAAAACCCAAGATTT
>NC_027750.1:30310401-30316862 GCF_000695525.1 Brassica oleracea var. oleracea
ATTTACTAGGGCTATATTCGTAAAAATGGCTTCTGTTTTTTTGTTTGGTCACAAGGGGCTGAGCTGTAATTTCACTAGGCTTTTAGGTTAGTTTTGCATTTGATTCAAGTTTGGGTATAAGTTTGGGGTTAAAATCAAGTTGTGGGTTAGTTTTGGCAAAAACTTCTTTTTAAAATGGGCCAAAAAATATTTTTGATTCAGGGCCAAAATATATCAAGTCCGTCCCTGTTCTTTAGTATCACGAATAACCTTTTTTTATCTTACGTACTAAAATAAAAGTCATGACTTAATTCATGTGTGATTTTTTTATCTGGAACATTTATTACAAAAAAAGTTTAATTAAATTTTGCATATAGATTTTTATTATTTTAATTTTTCTAAAAAATCAAATAGATATTCTTATATTTTCTCTGAATTGCATCTGAATAAAATATTTTCATATCTTTTTTTTACAATATAAATATATATATCATTTTTCATTAAAGCAAGCATTTAAAATACTTAATTACTTTCGTATTTATTTAAAATATAAATAAATATTTCGTTTTTCACTTAAACAAACCTTATAAATATTTAATTAATTTTGTTATTTAAAATATACATTTATATTTTATTTTTACTAAAATAAACCTTTTAAGTATCTAACTAATTTTGTAATTATATTGAACTCATGTATGATTTTGAATTAAATTTGTTATATGAATTTAACATAATATTTATTAATTAAATCTTTGATCTCTAACATTTAAAATTTGTTAATTTAGAATTTTGTGCCACACTGTTGAAAATATGCTATCAATATGAATGATCAGTCTACAAATGCTATTTTGAAAGTGCATTTAGTTGATGTTATTAAATATAATGGCCGGTTTAATTTTATATTTCAATAGTAGAAGTATATGATTGCGTTGTTTACTAAAAGATAATCAAACTTATTTTTATATAGACCATTTTCATATTATTCATTAATGTAATTGTTTGTTTATTTTATTTTGTGCAATTTTGAAAGTGCAATAGGTATTGCACCAATTTATGTCATTAACATAAATGATAGATGAATGATTGAAAAAATATATTTCATGTGAATAGTTTTATTTTCATTGTGTTTATTATCAAATGTATTTGTTGATTTAAGTGTTAATTATATAATGTGATGTATGATAGATTGAAAATAAAAGTTTTAACATTGAAATATTCATCGTAAATAATCCAAGAGTTATGGGGGAGAAAAGTCTAAATCACCAATAGACAATATAAGAAACCTCAAAAAACATAGATAATAAATAGAAAATTCATGTTTAAAAAGACAAAAACAAACAAAATGCATTACAAATTCCAGTTTAATAAGTTAAATGAAGCAGACATTTATAAATTACACTTATAGGTTATTTAGCCAAAGATTTAATTCATACAAATAATTTGATTAAATATGACCAAACCTAAAATACAAGTATAATCTTATGGAAATTAATATCTAAGTTAATATTAAATTGAACAGAATTTATCGTAAATATCACATAATGTAAGGTTTTAGTTAGTGCTCATGTTTTACTAAGAGAGATATCACTAATACTTTGAAATAATAAATTAAATTATTGCATGCAAACTATAAAATTATTGTGTTTGAGAATATTATAGTAAACTATTAGTAATATAGTAAATATTAAAATTATATACCACTAATCATATAAATCAAGTATTTATATGTATAAAAATGAAAATCGTCATGTTATCAGTTGTAAAGTACCTTTTCCATGAAAGCAGCTCCATTTTTGATCCAACTTCTTTGGAAAATGTGTACCGTGCCAATAGAATATGTTGACGTTGTCCAAAATGCGATCCATAAACCTTTTTATGAAGTGTCCGAATTTTAGTTTAATTATTATGCGATTTATTTTTCCTGTCCCTCAAAATCATTGATATAGTATATATATTTTTAGCCTTTTTCAAAAAATATATATATATATATATATATATTTTTTTTTCGGTAGGATATTTTACCATATATATATTATATATCAATGCAATCCAAATTTTCTCTTTATTACATTGCTTTACACTCCCCAACCAAGTTTTAGATGCCATTGCAAAATTATACAAGTTCTAGCTATAATTTCCGCAGTTATTAATTACTGATTTAATTTATAAAGTATTACTTGGTTGAAACAAATAAAATATAAACGGAGCTAGATTTATGAGATATCTGTTACATTGATTTTTGGAGCATATAACGAAATCCATGAAAATTTTATTTCTGAAAGACTTAAGAATTTATCTCAATTTTTTATAACAATGGTTGAAACATACCCCAAAAAAAACTGGGCTGCAAACACATTCCGGGTTCGCAGTGGTCGAGCGGGCCTTGTGGTCCAGTGGCAGTGGACGAGCCTTGGATGCAAACATATTCCGGGTTTGATCCTCTTGCTGTGGAAACTAAGTCACATTGTTCTGCTCACCACGGCTGCGGATACGTCCGTATGAAAACCCGGGAGAGGGTCTGTCGTGGGCTGCACCTCCCACCCGGGAGTTAGGTCTGTGTCTTTAATAGATCCGGGTTTAACCTTTTTTTCTACAAAAAAACATACCCCAAAAAAAACTATCGACGTCATGTATTAAACATTTTTACAAGTACGATCCCTTTCTGTGGGGTTATTTATAAATAAATGCATGGGAGGAAAACAAATTTTCTTGGAAACTTTCGCCAACTTTTTTGTATCTTTGTTCATCGCTCCTCTTAAAAGAACCACTTATTATTACTATTATAAATTTATAAGTAATGAAGAGCCGTTCCCCATTGGTGTTGTCATGTACCAATTTAATTATATAGCATACCTGTATAGCGCATCAGTGAAGCAATAGCGATATAACATACGGAAAAGTATGTATCATTCCGATAGGACAGGCATAGTAATGGTAACCGTCGAAATTGCATTTGATGTATGCATGGGTAATGTATAATAATACAATAATAATAGTGTATCAGTATTTACTATTTAGCACGTTTCATGGATTTTGCTAAAATGGGCTTGCGATTGACTGGTTTTTACAGACTTGAAAGAATAGACTTGTCATGCGAATGGACCCAGCAAATTCCAACATGTTCAAAGTCGTATATGCAAAAACGTTAATAGAATTTTAAGTTACAAAAAAAAAACGTCAATGGACATATATTTTTTTTAATGGACATACTTTGAATTGGCGATGATTCTATATATTATAGTATGAGTGATTAAGTATTTAATAAATGATTATAATATGTGTGATTCTACGTTGTTGTTAAGGATGACTTATTGTAAAACATTTGGGCAACCTTGCTACATTAAATAATGCAAAGAAATTTTTAAAAACTAATGATGGATCAAAACTAAAACTAAAGCAGTATTCAAAGTGATTATGATAGATATAAAGGATTTGGTCAGTTTCGATATCCTGGCAAGATTCATAAATTTTGGCAAGTACATATATTATATTTGCAAATTTCTTAAGAGTCTTTTTTGTTTATTTTAACCAAACTCAGTTAACAAACTCAGATAACAGGACAGTGTTGTTTAAGTCTGGAATAAAGTATTTACAAATATTATGTTTTGTTTTGAATATTAGTTATGTCGGTTTATTGAGTTAAAACTTAGGAATTAGTAAGTTTTCTTGGAACTAATCATCTAACTATTATCTAGTACCATTCTTTGAGTTATCCATGTTTGTGTGAGTGTATGAAGGATCCAAAACTAGCATGCAACATTCATCAACTTGAATCTTTCATCTTGGAGCTTGGTATACAATGGATCGGATTCTTCATCGAAGTCTAAAAGACATGTTTGTGTGAGTATGGTTCCATTCTCTCTTCCCTTCGATAAAAAGCTGAAAGAAAAGATTTAGATGATTTTATACGGAGTAAAGGGGTAGAAAAATTTCATGTGACCCCATTATTTTACTTCGAATGGAATGACCACACAAAGATGGAAGCAGGGAGTAGGAAAATTCCATGTGTCCATGATGTTAGGAGTTTCAAGTCTCCTAAAACAAATGTTGTAGTATAAGTGAATGTCGAACCAATTCTAAGGGATTTCAAAGCACCGAGAATACAAGTACGTACTTAATCTAAGTGCAACTGATAATTTGGATGATTTTAAACTATTACTAATAATAGAATGCAAGAACAAAACAATAAAACAATAAAAGAAGTGACTTTCTTTGGTTATGATAAAAGAGAACTCATGGGTATAGGAATTAGACCTTGGGTGATCAAGTTTCGAACTAAGGATGGCAAATGATCAATCAAAATATCAACCTTAAGCTTAGACACAATCTTAAACAAACTCTATGTCTAGATGAATGTTTATTTACTAACATATTTCAAACATCAAATGTCTTTGGTTGAATAATATGAAAGCAATCATTACTAACAAGTCTATTGGCTATCTTAACACCTTTAACAACAAATATCTTTGGTAAAGTGTGTTAAAAGCTTAGGAGAGTTGTCTCAAGCATTTCATCAAACACCTTGTGGGTGGGAAATGCCTAGAGATCAACTTTTGAGAGGCCAACTCAGAAGATGCATTATGAATACTCTACTATCAAGGAATAAGAAGGATCTACACTATAACATCCTAGATCTAGCCTAATCACCCTTAATTTCTCTAGCCCATGAATTCAAGAGTTGATTACTCACTATTCTTCATGATTCCTCTTAAACCCATATTGGATTTCAGATTCATCATGTAGAGAAATACAGATAATAGATTAGAAATCAACAGGAAAACATATGATCAAATGAATCAAAGAGATGAACTTTTTCAAGAGGTTTTTGGTGGTTTTCTCCAAGATAAAAGATAATCTGCCCCTGATGGCTTACAAAAGGTACTTAAACTTAGGTTTAGAAAGTAAAAACGTGCATAATGAAATGACCAAAAGGCCCTTGAGGAAACATGAATTCGAACAAACAAGAGGCGCGCAGCGACCTCCAGTAGTCGCTCCGAGAGGTCGCTTCAGGCTTCAGGAGCGACATGGAGGGGTCACTGCGAGACGTCGCTTCGGGCCCGTTTTTGTGTCTCCGAGCGATGAAAATGCGAGCGACTTCTCCGCGTCACTCTGGTAAGGTCGCTCTGATAAGGCAGGTCAGAGCTACTTGACGGTGTCGCTCCGGGAGGTCGCTCCAGGCTTCGGGAGCGTCCTGGAGGGGTCGCTGCGAGACGTCGCTCCGGGCCCATTTTCGTGTCTCCGAGCAATGAAAACGCGAGCGACTTCTCCGCGTCGCTCTGGTAAGGTCGCATTGATAAGGCAGGTCAGAGCGACTTGACAGTGTCGCTCCGAGAGGGTCGCTCCCAACGCTCTGCTCGTCCAATGATCACATTTACACCTCTTTTGAGCTCCATGCGGTACTCCAATACCTAATAAAGACTTATGTATGCAAAATGCAACCTAAACATGACTAAATCCTAGTCTATATGATCAAAATGCACATGGGTGAGTGAATAACACAATGAAAATATGCAAGATATCAACTCCCCCAAACTTGTTCTTTTACTTGTCCACAAGTGAACTTTCTAGAACTCATAGGGAGAGAGGTTTGAAGGTGGGAGCTCATAGCCAAAAGAAACACATCTAGCACTCAATTCAACATTTAAATCCAACATGAGCATACTCTCTTATTATACTCTAGCTTCTCTAGGCCCATCTCAACTCTTTTTGCTCTTACAATCATCATCAAGCATCCGTACATTCAAATCAACCAACTCTCACATTCATTAAGCATAAAACATCAAGTGAATTCTTGCAAATGGTCAATTGGTCCAAATCATTTGGTTGGGTAAAGGGAAGACTTTTATTCAAGTGAGTCAAGAGGTTCAAGATACATGATCTTTTAAGGTGGTTTACTCTCAAGACAAGTCGCCTTGACATTGCACATAATATATGTAAGAAAGGGACCAACTCATGCATATAATGTTTAATCTCCATTGTTCTACCCTTTTTCCAAACATACAAGTTACACAATCACTTCCCAATGTCAAACCCAACTCACATCTCTCACCAAAAGAACCCAAGAACACTTTGCACATAAAACTATTTTTCTTTGAAATCTATAAAGGATTTTCCTCAACTTCAAAACAATCTTAGCTCCTAACAACTTTGCTAGCCCCCTTTTCTTTCTTTTTCTTCTTTTTTCTTTCTTTTCTTATATATATATATATATACATATATTTTTTTCTTTTTCGGGGGCCAAGACTTTTCATAAACTCGAGCTAGATGTTTATCTACTAATTCCAATAAGATTAGCCATTTAAACACAAAGAGTCTATTCTTTTCCTACGAACTTTTCATGCTTCCAAATCATAATCACAATACTCACCCCCACCTATAGCTAGACAATAGAGTGCCTAATCTAGCAAGAATGAAGATCAAGCATTGTCGTTCCCAATACTCTCAACATTATGCACATGTAAGACTTTCCGAAAAAGGCCTCA
>NC_027750.1:30318615-30319198 GCF_000695525.1 Brassica oleracea var. oleracea
CTGCCATATCAATATCCAATCTCTGCAAGTGAGCATGTTGCTCTTCTTCTCTTCTCGCTCTAGCACACTCTCTCTCTAAAGCTCTGATGTCTACAACTCTTGGAACTAGGTTTGATGGACCCCTGCTCCTCAAGTTCATACACCTGAAAGTTAAAGGGAGGTGAATAAGGAGAATCAGTAACAAAAGAACATCAAAATGACTTAGTATCAAGCAAGTGACTAAATCTCAATGTTGAAATCAACTCAGAATTTGGCAACGGCGCCAATTTGATGTTAGGAGTTTCAAGTCTCCTAAAACAAATGTTGTAGTATAAGTGAATGTCGAACCAATTCTAAGGGATTTCAAAGCACCGAGAATGCAAGTACGTACTTAATCTAAGTGCAACCGATAATTTGGATGGTTTTAAACTATTACTAATAATAGAATGCAAGAACAGAACAATAAAACAATAAAAGAAGTGACTTTCTTTGGTTATGATAAAAGAGAACTTATGGGTATAGGAATTAGACCTTGGGTGATCAAGTTTCGAACTAAGGATGGCAAATGATCAATCAAAATATCAACCTTAAGCTTAGACACAAT
>NC_027750.1:30319354-30346174 GCF_000695525.1 Brassica oleracea var. oleracea
TGTTAAAAGCTTAGGAGAGTTGTCTCAGGCATTTCATCAAACACCTTGTGGGTGAGAAATGCCTAGAGATCAACTTTTGAGAGGCCAACTCAGAAGATGCATTATGAATACTCTACTAGCAAGGAATAAGAAGGATCTACACTATAACATCCTAGATCTAGCCTAATCACCCTTAATCTCCCTAGCCCATGAATTCAAGAGTGGATTACTCACTATTCTTCATGATTCCTCTTAAACCCATATTGGATTTCAGATTCATCATGTAGAGAAATACAGATCATAGATTAGAAATCAACAGGATAACATATGATCAAATGAATCAAAGAGATGAACTTTTTCAAGAGGTTTTTGGTGGTTTTCTCCAATATAAAAGATAATCTGCCCCTGATAGCTTACAAAAGGTACTTAAACTTAGGTTTAGAAAGTAAAAACGTACATAATGAAATGACCAAAAGGCCCTTGAGTAAACATGAATTCGAGCAAACAAGAGGCGCGCAACGACCTCCAGTAGTCGCTCCGAGAGGTCGCTCCATGCTTCGGGAGCGACCTGGAGGGGTCGCTGCGAGACGTCGCTTCAGGCCCGTTTTCGTGTCTCCGAGCGATGAAAACGCGAGCGGCTTCTCTGCGTTGCTCTGGTAAGGTCGCTCTGATAATGCAGGTCAGAGCGACTTGACGGTGTCGCTCCGGGAGGTCGCTCCAGGCTTCGGGAGCGACCTGGAGGGGTCGCTGCGAGACGTCGCTCCGGGCCCGTTTTCGTGTCTCCGAGCGATGAAAATGTGAGCGACTTCTCCGCGTCGCTCTGATAAGGCAGGTCGGAGCGACTTGACGGTGTCGCTCCGGGAGGGTCTCTTCCAACGCTCTGCTCGTCCAATGATCACATTTACACCTCTTTTGAGCTCCAAATACACCCAAATGTCTCTGAGAACTCCATGCAGTACTCCAATACCTAATAAAGACTTATGTATGCAAAATGCAACCTAAACATGGCTAAATCCTAGTCTATATGATCAAAATGCACATGGGTGAGTGAATAACACAATGAAAATATGCAAGATATCAGTCCATTATACTTTAGCGCATAAAAAAAAAGAAAATGAAGAGAGACAAAATGATAAAATTAAGAAAAGAGGGAGGAAAGGAACCGGAGAAGACTGTCCATGTGATCAGAAACCTGAATGGATAAGAGTCCATGTGTTCTTTGATCGATATTCCCTAGATGAGACTGCACATAAGGCTCTTAAATGAAGTCACTGATGGTGAATTTGGATATCTCTTATGAGTTGTGGCTGAAAATAGTCTAGTTGCTAAGCAGAGGTCAACTACATGGAAGTACCTTCTAAGGTTGGTATTATTTGATGTAGCTTGCAACAGGTAATTTGAAAGTGTGTGCTCTAAGGAATATGTGATTTCATGTGTTTCAAACCTGTTTCACAAATTTATTTTTTGTTTTGCTTGAGGGAAATCAAATGATAAGTTTGGGGAGAGTTTTTATATGTTTTGACCACAATATAAATCATTATTTAGAGTCTTTATATTATGGTTTGAGTCGCACTTAGAATCTTTACAAGTTTAGGTACGTTCTTGACTTATTTGGAGATTCTAAAGCACTTTGGAGATTGGATAAAATTGGAGCTGAAAAGCTGAAGTCGGAGTCGATGTTTACGCTTGTGTTGATTTACTCTCTCCTTGGTGTCGGTCAGCATCCATCTCATACAAAGAAACCGACGTTTATTAAAGAATTTCAATAATTTATAAAAAAACAAAATTTCAATTATTTGCACAAGGCTCTCTGAACGTGTTTTATACATATATATTCTATTTTAAGCCATCGTTTATGCTCAAAATTATTTTAGATATGGAGAGACAAGTCAGAAGTCATTCAGAGATTGATTTCAAACTCTAGTATTTCTTACCTTAATCTATTTATGAAATTTATTCACAATATGATTTGTGTTTCTGCTATCATGTCTGAGTAAATCCGCCTGTTAGATTTAAAATTTTCAAAGAATTGATGAATTGCTAGAATGAACTGTTAGGGTTTACTTTATCTTCTTCATCTTGATTGTTCTTAATGCTGGATTTGGATTGACTACCTAAAATCTAGATCTTAGTATAATTGGTAGACGTGAAAGAATTATTGATTGCCTAAATTAATTTTGATGAGGTAAATAACTATTCGCAAAGAAATTTAGTTTATGGATTTAGTGAACTTATCAAACCTGATCTTAATGCATGTCTTAGTTGTTTAAATTCTAAAAAGAATAGTTGAGATTCTAGGATCTAGACATAGATTATCTTTGCAAAGAAAATTGATTGATTTTTGAATTGCATTTTCAGTTCTACAATTGTTCTTTATAAAAACTAATAATTGTTTGATTTACAATTCTGACTTCCTGCAAATTTCCCGAAGTCTAGGTAATTTCTTCCATCACTTACAACCGTTTTATTTACTGTCTTTATTGCTTTCTAGTTTCTGATCTAGCTTAATCTGATAGATAAAGTCTATTGTGTGATCTCAGTCCTTGTAGATTTTTTTGATGAATTGTGAAATTTATCGATCAGCTTGTAAAAGAATTATATGTACAAAAAATTGGCTCGTATAATAACTCTAATGCTAATGAACTGCAAAATCCAAAGTTCAATGGGCACTGAACCATCTACACATCAGTCCTTGGGCCTTGGCTTGAAACGGTAGTTTAGAGATGTGATTCTGTTCCTCACAGTTTTGTCGATCACCCTAGCAACCTGACCCACCGACTTCACATTACCATTGTGCCTCCGATCATTACGCTCCCTCCGAATGAAATATATTGTGACCTGCAGTACCAGCCTCGAAAGGATGAAAGTGTGATTATCATAGCTTCCTGTCAACAAGCGTGCTATAGTGATGTTCCAATCTGGGTCAGGGTCTATGCCAAAAAGGTTCCCCACAACTTTTAACCAGAGAGTGAATGTAAATGGACATGCAAAGAATAGGTGATCACGGGTCTCATCCGGCTCACCACAGTAGACACAGACCTGCGGTTGGCCCCATTGACGCGTTCTGTGACCTGTTGAAAGCCTGTCCTTCACAGCCAGCCAAGTAATAAAACTATAACGAGGAACACTCTGAGAAAACCAAACTAATTTGTGCCATTGAACCTCAGCCTTATGCTCACGAATCAAATGCCATGTCTCCGCAGCCACAAATTTGTCAGAGTATTTGTTTTCCCCACACTTCCAGGACACCCCATCAGATTCAGACTCAGCCAGAGCGAGTGGAAACCTGATGATATCTTGGGCTACCTCTTGGGCTACCTCTTGGGCTACCTCTTGAACGCGAAGATCACGACAGTTGCGGAATTACCATTCGGTCCCTATATATTATAACTAACACTCTGAAATTGCAGAGTTGCTCTTAGGATAAATTTTATCATATCAAAAAGACTCTCTTACTAGAGAGTATAGATGACTTATGAAAGTTGATACAATGCCCCAAAGCTTTTCCATATTAGAAGCAAATAAATATCACAGTTAATGCTGTTTAAATAGTTTATTTATTTATTTTGTAATCATCTAAGAAAAATAACTTCATAAGAACTTTTAATTTTTAAAATTGATAATGTTGGTTAAGATTATTTTTACAGGAAAGTAAATTTTAAGATAATAAGAGTAATTTTTGTGAGCTTTCCTTTTCATGAAATAACTTTTATATATTAATATCAAGTTTTTAAGTTTTAATATATTTATTTTAATTATAATTTTCTTTCAAAAATACAGAAAAGAAAAGTAATTTTTATGATATAAAGAATAATTTTTGGGAACTTTCTTTAAAAAAGAATCAGTTTAATGTATTAATATTACGTTTTAAAATTTTAAAATATTTTCATTCTTATTATATAATGTGCTTTCAAAAATAAACTAAAATTTGAAATTTAATTAAAAGTATATTAAACAAAAAAAAGAATTCAAAATAATTTTTAATAATGGTAGTTTGATATAATAATTATAATTCATTAAGATTATTTTTGTAATTAATCATCTTCAAAATTAACGCACTGACTTTTCAAATAATATTATAGAGAAATGACAAAAAAAAACTTGATATATTCGACAAATAGTGATGGGAATGTAGAGAGTATCAAAATGATTTTATTGTAGATAACAAATTACAAACTTATTCCGCCTTGGGTCCCAAACTTTTGCAAAAATACATTCTTGGGTCCGAACATTCTTCTGTGTTTGATTTATTTACTGGTTACTCATGTTGATTAACGTGAGTTATATTGTAACCTAAAATTGGTACCGTATATATATATATCTCTAAGAAAAAACTTATTTTGTGAGTGTGTAGAAAATTTAGGAAAAAAATCGAAAAAGAAATCCAAATTTTATACAAACCACATTATCTTTTTTTTTTTGTGCAAAATATAAGCACAACCAGAACATAAATTATTGTGCACAAAAAAAAATACAGAACATTAATTGTTTTATTTGAAAACAACTCCACACTAAATGCAAAAGTAACACACAGATCACAAACAAATAATAGAAACACTAATCAAGTTCTACAGTCTCTCCATCCAACATATTCCAAAGTTGCTCAACGTCAAACGCAAAGGTTGCCCCCTTTTTTGTTGCCGTACCTTTTGGAACGAGCCCGTCAGGCTGTTTGCTCTCCTCTAGCAAACTCTCCCACCACATATTCTCTCCATCCATTAAATTACTAAAAAGTTCATACTTCTCCCCAGCTTTGTTACAATATGTCATACTATTTTCACAGACATTATTAATGTTGTTGAGTCCAAGGCATGGAGGAACAACGTCAACTTCTGGCAGGCCATGGAGATGGCTGCAGCCATTGTTAACGGTGAAGAGTCGAGGTCGAGGTTTGAAAACGTCGATTTTTTGGGCGGGTGTGGTAGAAGAGAATGTAACGTTTCTCTTCTTCATCTTGGTCTTACAACATGGTTCATGTTTCTTGCTCAGATGGGTGTTCCAGTAATTCTTGATATCATTAGCGGTCCGGCCGGGTAGTCTACCAGCAATTAAAGACCACCTAAGCATGCATTTGAACGATTTGGATATACATATATATATCTTATGGATCATTAGACAAGATACAAAGTTGAATTTTTGTCTTAAGAATACAAACCTGTTTCCTAAAAGCTTATGAAGACGGAGAAGAAGATCAACTTCATCAGAGCTAAGTTTTCCTCTCTTGATAGTTGGCTTCAAATAGTTCAGCCATCTTAGTCTACAACTCTTCCTACACCTATTAAGCCCTACAAAACCATTAATTTTATCACGAAGAATCACACTAACAGAAATTATATATTATTTCCACACAAAGACACGTGCTCGTACAGAAAAGTCATTGAATTCATGTACTAAAGGACAATCCAAAAAAATTGTTGGTATCTTTTCGCTTTGTCAGTGAAAGTAAAAGTCTTATTTATAGATCTTCGTTTAAGTGCGACATAATTAATATGAACAACATGAATGTTTTTTCATGAACAACCGCATAAAAGAAAAACTTTGCTTTGCGCAGCTAACCGGGCCTCGTACTCTGGTGGTAAAGGAACCTCGGCTGAGGTGCCCGCCACCCGAGTTCGAGCCCCGGACACGAGGGGTTTTACATGGGCTGTCTCTCGCCCTCCAGACCACTTCGCGTAACCAGGAGTCCTTAAGTGAACGCTTAAAAATCCTGTAATGGCATGGGTTTAGGCCCGGTGGACTAGTCGATCACGCAAAAGTGGTCGGATACTGGATTATCAAAAAAAAATGAACAACCGCATAAAGCATGAGTCAAAGATTTGTTCATTATAACAAAAAGAAAAACTTTGCTTTGTGCAGCCATGTGTTAATTAATTCCCCGAGTAGTAGACGAAGAGAAAGAATTTTTTCGTAGTGATTAATTATATGTATACAGATCATATATACATATATGTGTGTGTGCAAAAGAAAAAAAGTAACATACCAGCTCTTAAAGGAACTTGATGCCATTTGCCTTCTCCATACTTATCAATGCATCGCCTCAAGAGACTATCTTCTTCAGCCGTCCATGCACCTTTTGTCAACCCTTTGGACGAATCCTCCATGGACCAAAGATTGATATTAAAATTATCTAACAAAATTATTGTAAAATTTATACGTAACAGGATGTGGGAAAGGTTTATAAGTAGTGGTTTCACAAATCCCTGGAGGACTTTATATATACACGTGAGGGACATAGGCAATGACGTGCATGTTTGATATCCACACTTCCTCTTTTTCTTTTTCTTTTTTTTTTCTTTTTTGAAACTCGTCCTTAATTTGTTAAGTTAGCTCTTCATATTAAAATATCACTATCAATTTTGGAGTTTTATCGGATCAGCCGATATCATATCGCGGGTTAATAGCAGGTTGTGGAGTTTTTATCAGATTTTTAATTAATAAGTTTTCATCATTAAATCCGAACTGAATTATATATGGATGGTCTATGGTCTAATAACAGATGTGGCTCGGATATAAAACATTGCATGAAACTCAAACATTATAATAGAATGACTTTAAATTATTTATTTTCTAATAAAAGTCACAAAATCATATAAATTTTATCAAAATGTTCAACAAAAAAGTATTTGTGCTTTGGACCAAAATTTAGTCAGCATTACATCTACAACTTTGAGTGAATAATGTAACAGCGGTTCTTGGTCTCCCTTGAACAAGCCAACCAACCAGTCTTCTTTAATCTCTAATACTCACTAAGACACAAAACTAAAAACCAAACAAAAAGAAACACAAAGAACTGTGAGCGTTCAAGAAACAACTAATAGTTTGATGAAACGCTTTTCTTGCATGAATGATTATATCTTAATCCCTTAACAGACCCATAATCTCCTCTAAATACCCCCTCAACAAGTCTCCTCTCCTTCATCCGAAATCCAACTCACCACTCTCCTCTCAACAGCATGTCTTCTCCAATGGCTTCTTTTGCTCTGTTCTTCTTCACTCTCATTGTCCTGTCAAGTAAGTCTCATTGCACTTATATTATATTTCATTGACCAAAGACACTTGACTTACCACAACCTTGTCTTCTTTTCACAGGTTCTTGTCGCTACGCAATTGGTTCACCGAACAACAAAACATTTTTATCACTTGCAAGTAGGATTGGGATCAACTATGGAAGATTAGGAAACAATCTCCCATCTCCTTACCAATCAATCAACCTCATCAAATCAATTAACGCAGGCCACGTCAAACTCTACGACGCGGACCCCGAAACCCTAATGGTCCTCTCTCAGACCAATCTTTACGTCACAATCATGGTCCCTAACAACCAAATCATTCCCATCGGCGCCGATCAAGCCGCCGCAGACAACTGGGTCAACACCAACGTCCTTGCTCACTACCCACAAACAAGAATCAGATTCGTCCTCGTCGGCAACGAGATTCTCAGCAACAACTCCGATCAAGACAAGCAAACCTGGTCGAGTCTTGTCCCTGCCATGCGTAAAATCATTACTTCTCTTAGAGCGAGAGGGATTCACAACATCAAAGTGGGGACACCACTCGCCATGGATGTTCTTCGAACGAGCTTTCCTCCGTCGAGCGGTGCGTTCCGGGAAGAAGTCGCCGCTCCGGTGATGTTACCGTTGCTGAAGTTTCTCAACGGAACAAACTCTTTCTTCTTCCTCGATGTTTACCCTTACTTCCCTTGGTCCACTGATCCGGTTAACAACCCTTTGGATTTCGCTCTGTTCCAATCGAATTCGACTTATACCGACCCCCAAACCGGTTTGGTTTACACTAATCTTCTAGACCAGATGCTCGATTCGGTTATTTTCGCGATGACCAAGCTCGGTTATCCAAACGTCCGGCTTGCAATCTCTGAAACCGGGTGGCCTAACTCCGGTGATATCGACGAAACCGGAGCCAACATTCTCAATGCGGCGACGTATAACCGGAATTTGATCAAGAAGATGACTGCTAACCCGCCAATCGGTACACCGGTTAGACCCGGTTCACCTATACCGACATTTTTGTTCTCGTTGTTCAATGAAAACCAGAAACCCGGTTCGGGAACAGAGAGGCATTGGGGAATTTTGAATCCGGACGGTACACAGATCTACGAAATCGATTTCAGCGGGACAAGACCGGTTCCTAGCCCTGGTTCGTTGCCTAAACCGAGTAACAATGTTCCGTTCAAGGGGAATGTCTGGTGTGTGGCGGTTGAAGGAGCCAGCGAGGCGGAGTTACAGCAGGCGCTTAACTTTGCTTGCGGACAAAGTAACGCAACGTGTGCAGCTTTGGCGCCGGGAAGAGAGTGTTACGCACCGGTTTCGCTTACTTGGCATGCAAGTTATGCGTTTAGCTCGTACTGGGCACAGTTCCGGAACCAAAGCTCGCGGTGTTACTTCAATGGCTTGGCGCGTGAGACCACGACCAATCCAGGTGAGTTTCTCAAAACACTTCATTATGTTTCTAACAAGAATATACTAGACATACGAACATTTAAACATTTTATGATTTTAATGACTATTTTCTACAGGAAATGAACATTGCACGTTCCCTAGCGTTACCCTTTGAGAGTTCCCCAAGATTCAAAACTAAGGCGTATGGAGAAGGATCAAAAGCTGGATCATTAGTATTTTTCAAGTCAAATCTTGTTCTTGATAATTATCAATTTCCTATTATTCGAAGTTTTAACTCCTTGTTTTCTATTGTTGAGAAAGATTGAATAAACAACGACAATTTGTTACTAATATGTTAAAAACGAAGATTACGCATCTCTCATGTTTTATCTATCTGGTAATATAATATTAAGAGAAATTCTGAAGGATAGTTTTTTAAATTTTTGTCACAAAAATAGCAATTAATGAGAAAAATGACCAAAAAAGTTTTATTAAAAGGTAAAATTTAGAGTTAAGGGGTGAACTTTTGGGGATAGGGTTTCAAATTTTAAAAAATTAAAAATTAAAAATTTCAAAATAAAATAAAGCTATTTTGGTCATGTTTTAGAGTTCTTTTTGTGACAAAAAACTTAAAAGTGGTTATTTGAAAGAATTGCCCATATATTAATGTGTGATAAATATAGTGAGAAAATGATATAGGACATTATGGAAAAACTATAACGAACTGAACCAGAGCATATACAATCACCAAGTCGGGAACTACATTAAGTTTTTTTTTTTGGTGTAAAACTACATTAAGTTTTGCTAGATTGGTTTCAGAGGCGAATCTGAAATTTTTAGGGCTTGAAACATTTTTAAAAACCTTGATAAAAAATTCATAACTATGGGGCCTATGTCTATAAAAAAAACCTTAAAAAAATTTGGGATGAAAGCAATGCATGCTTCAATAGGTTTTGCCCAGATCCGTAAGAGTAAGACGCTAAATATATGTAAAGATTGAAGAAAATGGAGATAAGTTCTTATATTTGTGTATGTTGCCATGTGTATACATCTGTCTTGATTAGGAATAAATTTTAACATTCAATAAAATGAGCATTATATCTACAAATGTTGAGTCAATAACTTGACAATACGTCTCCTTTGAACCAGCCAACCAAGTACCAACTACTCTTCTTTAATCCTTATACATTTATTAATAACACAAACTCAAAAGAAAAAAGAAGCACCAAAAAACGGTGAGAGTTCAGAAAACGAATACATAGTTGATCTTGTCTTTGGGAGGCGATTAACGTCGCTTGCGGGAGAAGCGGAGGCCACGTTTAGAGATTATTCTTGTTTCGGTGGAAAGAAAGACCATCTCTCTTGAAGTATGTGCGCCACAAATGATAGGAGCCATGAGACAGTCTACAAACTAGAAACGTAAAGTGGAGTGTCATGAGAGGACCACCTTTTCCTTAGAAAAATAAATTCTTGTCCTCTTTGGGCTTAAGTTCCAAAGATTGCACACTTTATTAAGAGAACATCAATCAGTTCCCATAAAAGTATTTTCGTTTAAATATAAATTAAATATTAGACGCACTTTATTCTCATTATTTACAAGTTCACATTAAATTTTTATAACATTTAAAAAAATAATTAATCAAAAACATCTAACCAGCGGGGTTGGCCTGGTGGTGTTGAGAGAGCTTCGGCCTCAATACGCACCCGGGTTCGAACCGCTGGCCAGGCAATTGGGGTATCTAATTCCCCATAGTACCAAATGGTCCGCCTCGCGTCGAGGGGTTGGCCCCTGTGGAAGTCCCTCCAGGTTAATCAAAAAAAAAAAAAAAAAAAAAAAAAAAAAAAAAAAAAAACAAAGAATTAATCTGCACTATTTTCTTTCCAAATATAGTAAAGTTCAAAATAAATATTGTCTACTTTTTTTTTTTTTTGTAACATTGTCTACTATATCTGGGAAATAAAATTATAAAGCAACCACCAAATTTGAGAGTTACATCTAATTATAGCTAGATTAAATATGTTAAACATCATAGTTTTCACATATCTAATAAATTTACAAGGTTAAGAGATGCACCGATAAAATAAAATTTTGTAAGAGAATGGTGATAAAATAAATAAAAAATTTTAAAATTGTGCAAGTATCTACTCTGTTTGTTTTCTTTTAGTAAAACTCAGAAGTTGCCATGCTTCTGCAGCGGTGCCAACCAACTGGTCTTTTCTTTTTTCTTATATTCTTGTGAAAATCGTAATCACAATATCGTCACGCTTCTCTCGTCCGTTTCTATGTTTCTTGCTTCATCATCTCTCTCTCTCTCTCTTTCTCTCATCTTCACGCCAACACCAGTAACTTCTTTCTTCCTCTCTCTCTCAGCCATGGCGTCAACGTCTCTGGCACCATCGGTTCTTGTTTCAAGATTCTACTCCTCTCCTCGCGAGTTTCAAGATTCTGGGAACTACAAGTGTTTTAGCCGCCGAACTCGTGTTTCTTCACGCCTGCGATTTCGAGTTCACTGCGAGTCTACGGCGAGTTCCCTTTCTTGTTTTCTACTTCTGACCGATTCTTTTGTTAAATATTATCTTGCGCAGGGTTGACTTTTGGGGTGGTCAACTTTAGCGGTTGCACTAAACCAGACTAGTTTTAGGTCTTACGAAAGCTAAAATCACTTTTTGAGCCTTCTTGAATGATCTATAACATCAAAATCTTGTGTACTTTTCTTATAGGTTCAGGAGAAGGAGCTAGGACGTTGTTCACCCTTCTTGGAAGGCTTAACAGTACCAGGGAATGATGCTTCTGCTGCTTTGAGATCTAATGAATGGAAGGCTGTTCCTGATATATGGAGATCATCTGCGGAGAAGTACGGCGACAGAGTTGCTGTGGTTGATCCCTATCATGACCCTCCTTCCACTTTCACGTATAGACAGGTAAAATTTCTTATTTATCATTTCCTCTGCATCTCATTGCGTGAGTCACTTGTAAAGATCCTCCTCCTTTGAAACAGAGGTTTTGTTCTGCTTAAGTTAAAGTTAGTTCGTCTGTTTACTGTGGAAACAACTGAAGTTCGAGAATTTTCCAGATCCTGGATAAATTGGCATTCAGCTTTATCTTTTCATATATTAGTTCTGTATTGTCTAGACATTCTAAAACAGAGGTTTTCAGTTAATATATTGATACCTTCTATATAATGAGTACTGTGTAGCATGTCTTTTGGTGTCTGTTATTTTTCATTTTAGAATCCTATAAGCCAATTTTGTTTCAATTATTATGCACCTGCCTCATAATTACATCTTCTTAGGAGATAGATTTGGTAATTATTATACTAGATAGGTTGTCATCTTCTTATGAGATAGATAGGTTGGTAATTATTATACTAGATAGGTTGTTTTAAGACTATTTTCATTTCAATCATCTTAAAAACTGCAGCTGGAACAAGAAATATTGGACTTTGTTGAGGGCTTGCGAGCCGTTGGAGTGAAAGCAGACGAGAAGATTGCACTTTTCGCTGATAACTCCTGTCGCTGGCTTGTTGCTGATCAAGGTACGTACGTAGTTGATTATATAAAAACTCAATATCCATTACATAACTTGCTTAGTGCTTGAGCCTTAACCGTTACTAGATGATCCCACTAGACTTGCAACACTGACCTTATCATTACTTACCTTACACGTTAACCATCTTGGTCATTTCCAGAGACAACCAATGATCTGTGGAGATGCGTATTGTGTAATTTTTAATACTTTATGCCAGGGATAATGGCGACAGGAGCAGTCAATGTTGTCAGAGGCTCAAGATCCTCTGTTGAAGAGTTATTGCATATATACTGTCATTCTGATAGGTACGCCTGAACCTTTTTGTTCCTTTTGTTGAATTTCAACTTTTTCTAATAGTTCTTGGTTATGTGTTCTGCCTGATTTCGTGTAGCTACTGGTTCTTATTTGTCTTTTGAATTACCTTTTTATTGGCGTGTCTTGCAGTGTAGGTCTTGTTGTGGATAACCCTGAGTTCTTCAACCGCATTGCTGACACATTTTCTTACAAGGCATCTCTAAAGTTTGTGATTCTTCTATGGGGGGACAAATCTTCCTTGGCTACATCAAGTAGGCAGACACCAGTCTATAGTTACAACGAAATCAAAAACTTAGGGCAGGAGAGACGTGCAGAACATGCAGGATCTAGTGATGCTGGTAAGTATGAATATGAGTTCATCGGTCCAGATGATACAGCCACGATCATGTATACAAGCGGAACTACTGGTAACCCAAAAGGTGTTATGCTTACACATCAGAATCTGCTACATCAGGTTTTTAAGCCAATCTTTATGTCATCATTTACACAATACTGAGTTTGCTACTACGTTCTTAAAAGAAAACTCTTTGTTTCTTGGATTACTTGACAGATAAGAAACTTATCTGAATTTGTACCTGCTAAAGCTGGGGAGAGGTTTCTAAGTATGCTGCCATCATGGCATGCTTATGAACGGGCTTGTGAATACTTCATATTTACATGTGGAGTTGAGCAAAAGTATACGTCTATAAGGTTCTTAAAGGTAAGTCTCTCTATGCTATATGACATTTTAAAGAAGCATATTAATCTTGAAAATGAAAGAAGATGTAACTTTGCATATTTCTTTTATAATGAAACTTTTTCTTTTACACCGGTGTAGGATGATCTCAAGAGATATCAACCACACTATCTGATCTCAGTTCCTTTAGTATATGAGACCCTCTACAGGTATATGCTACTTTAGAAGTAAAACTGTTACACTAGATTCTTTTACTAAGCTAAATAGATTTTTTTCTCTTTTCTGAGAACTGCAGTGGGATTCAAAAGCAAATTTCTACAAGCTCCCCTGTTCGTAAGTTTTTGGCGCTTACATTGATCAGAATCAGCCTAGCATATACGGAGATGAGAAGAGTTTATGAGGTTGGTGACCACAGATGATGTCGCCTCTTTTAGTATTTCTCTGCTTGTTCCTATTTGTGATGCTTGGAGCAATGATAACTCCATTGCTCTCTGATGTTCAGGGTCTTTGTTTGACAAAGAGCCAAAAGCCTCCAGTGTATATTGTTGCTTTAGTGGATTGGTTGTGCGCGAGGGTAGTTGCGTTTGTCCTGTGGCCATTGCATATGTTGGCTGAAAAGCTTGTGTACAAAAAAATCCGCTCGTCTATTGGAATAACAAAGGTATTACAACACTCTACTTCACTTTCTCTTTTTAGTCCCCAAAAAAAAAAACACTTTACTTACAACAAAAATATTGTGAGAATGACTTCTTTGTTTTCTCCAGGCTGGTGTTACTGGAGGTGGTAGTTTGCCTATGCATATTGACAAGTTTTTTGAGGTTAGACAAACCAATATTGTTTCTTGAAGTTAGAGATAAACGTTTATTATCTACTATGCAAACACAGTTTATTCTTGGTGCAGGCCATCGGTGTGAATGTACAAAATGGATATGGTTTGACAGAAACCTCACCGGTTGTCTCTGCGCGGAGGCTTAGCTGTAATGTAAGCTTAAGCTCTCACCTCAATAATTTCTCTATGAGATCATTGGACAATAAGGTTTCCCATCTAGTAAAGTAGTGTTCAGAGGACATTACAAATTCTTCTATTTATTATGTGTTCTGTTTATATATATATATATATATATATATATCATTCATCAACTAGTTAATATTGTGTTTTCTTATATGAAGGTTCTTGGCTCAGTTGGGCATCCTATTAAAGATACAGAATTCAAAATAGTAGATCAAGAGACTGGTACTGTTCTTCCACCTGGTTCAAAAGGCATTGTCAAAGTCAGAGGCCCTCCAGTTATGAGAGGTTACTATAAGGTAAAACACTATCACTTTCTGCTGATTTTCCAACAAAGTTGTGAATTAATTTTCTCCAAATATCCTCCGTATTTTGGATGATTAGATCATATTAACTCATATTTCCGTTGATTTTTCTCAGAATCCAGTGGCTAGCAAGCAAGTTATAGATGACGATGGATGGTTTAATACTGGAGACATGGGCTGGATTGCGCCTCATCATTCAACAGGGCGGAGTCGTAGCTGCGGAGGTGTCATCGTTCTTGAAGGTCGTGCCAAGGACACCATTGTACTTTCCACAGGTATATCATATGTCCTTGCAGATATCTTAAGTACTGCAACTCTTAACACTGCGTTGGTTCAAGAGTAATGCTATAAACGTTTGATATATAGCACTTTGATCTTTGTAGGTGAAAATGTGGAGCCATTGGAGATTGAAGAAGCAGCCATGAGAAGCAGTTTGATTCAACAAATAGTTGTTATTGGACAGGTACTTGTATAGAAGCACTTTGATTCAGGAACACCGAACACGGTATAGGATGTTTCACATATTATAACACAGTTTATTTCAGGATCAACGCCGCCTTGGAGCTATTGTTATCCCAAACAAAGAAGCAGCAGAAGGAGTAGCCAAAAACAAAATTTCACCTGTAGATCCTGAAGTCAACGAACTTAGCAAGGAGACGCTAACGTCTATGGTCTACGAAGAACTGAGGAAATGGTAATATGATTCAATCCTAGTGAATATAGTTTATTTCTTAAAATGATATTGATATGTACGCGCAGAGTGTATACCTCAACTGAAAAACTTGAAAACTAAGTGTAACTCTATTGTAGCAATATTATGTTTTGAAGTTAAAGGAGAGTAAGAAAGGAACTCATATTTTTTTGTGATGTATAAATCGTTATGCAGGACATCAGAATGTTCATTCCAAGTAGGTCCAGTTCTCATCGTTGAGGAGCCCTTCACGGTACAATCCTCATCGCCCTTTTTGGTTAGCTTTTCATTGATGTCCCTTCATTTGTGATTGGAAGATTGAGCCTCATGTGAATGTTCTATGAATATCATTGCAGATAGACAACGGTTTCATGACACCTACAATGAAGATAAGACGGGACAAGGTGGTTGATCGATATAAGGATGAGATAGATAGACTCTACAAGTAGAGTAGACATTTTAGCATCCTATTCTTTTCAAGCTTTAGCTGTTGATATGAAACTCCCGGAATAGTAAAAGTGACTAAAACCATCTCAGTTAATGGTACCAAGTTCCTTTTTTTTTGGTCAACAATGGTCACTTGGTCAGTGTTCATTATATCATATATCTCTAACAGATCACATCACATGTCTCTAATATGGTGACTTATGTACTAAATTAGCAAGGACAAAATTAATGGCCTCCATGTTAGGTGAAGAAGATCTCTGGAGTAATAATTGGGTTTCCGCAAAGCAACAAGAATCTATTTACTATGAACGTAACAAATCAAAATATAGGCATTTATTGCCCTGCTTGTTATATACCACGATTTAATAGCACTCTCATGAACTTGTGACTAATATTCTTAAATTAGGTTTTGACTGAGTGGTTAGAAGCTGTGTTGTACTCTTGCTTTTGTGTTCTAATTAGGTGGTGTAAGAGGCGGTTGAGTCGTGGAATGAATTCGTTTTCGTAGTGAAGAAAAATATAATGTCGTTATGATTGGGTAGCGTAGGATCCTTCTAAATGTTCCTAGGTAATACTAGATCTCGGCATTGTATGTGGGGTTAAAATCTCTCTGAGGTTGAAATCTTGTATTCACAAATTGGTAAATGAAAGTTGATGTTGAGTAAAAAAAAAAAATAGCACTCTCTTAAGTCTCTTTACCAATCCCGACACACTCGAGAGACAAATGAAAACACACTCTAAGATTTTGGTGACAATCACGTTGACGATCAACCTCGTTTGCCTTGCACGTGCCGCTAAACCTCCATGCAATAGCTCGTTAGAGACAGCGGATATCGCACGGAGCTCTCAAAAAGGACCTTTATTAATTATTGTTCCCTACTTGGTAAGTCTGGGCTTGAGCTTCGTCCCAAGTGGTTTACATGGTGAGTCATAACAGATGATTGGTCCACTCCCTGGCTTTAGTCCACTCTGTAGCACTAAGTACGTTCCTCCCGGAACCGACCGGATCAGCCGATGGAGTTTAAAAAAAAAAAAAAAAAAGGACCAACCGGCTTGTGGGAGAGCTCTCCGTGGCCATTCTTACACCAGAACTTATCTTCCACAGCCGGGCAATCACTACACTAGAGGTTGCTCTAAGATCTACCGTTGCAGACGTGATTCTAATTGATCTCACATCACTTCCTCGTTTGTTCGGCTTCAAGTATTATCATATATATATACTCCTGTATGTATGTTAGTTTTGTCATTTTTCACACAAATGAAAAATAAAAAACTTGTTAAAAGTTCTTATGCAAAAACAAACTGAATCAGACTAATTAAAAATTATGAGCCAAAATTTCATTAAAATGGAAGAACTTCAACATACACTTATTAAGCCATGCGTCTTCTAGATCAAAAACTGCCTAGTCCTCTGCTCTCTGGTGGAGAAAGCACTTGTTAGTAGAGCATTTGTCATAGTAGACAGACTAACTAGACTCGGTATTCCTCTGCTATCTGCTGAAAATATTGGCTTCTTAAAATTCAGCAAAAATCAAACATCATTTGTTTCCGACTTTCAGGTTTTATCATACTTTAACTTGTTATCACAACACAAGAATTTTTAATACAGGAAAGATGATGATGAGTTCAAAGGTCCAAAAGTTGAATTTTTGGATTTGATCACTTGTTCGAAAAGTTAACTGGTAAACAGCACATCGCATAAGTAAGCCTAACAACAGTGTAAAACAAAAACTAATTTATCTTGAGATAATATAAAACAGAAAATGGAAAAAAAAAAAGAAAAAAAAAATGGGCCTCTCAAAACCAGGAACAACAATCCCTTATTCATACAAATATTTGGTCAACCTCATCAGAAGACCAATATCTCACATTCCTCAACCAGAACCCAAACCAACTCAAATGGCCTAATCATAAAACCCACACGAAGAACCAACGCTCAGTACCTGTAGTGACCAGGCTTGTAAGGACCTTCAATGGGTATACTGACATAGTCAGATTGGTCCTTGGTGAGCTTGGTGAGTCTAGCACCGAGTTTCCCCAAGTGAAGTGCAGCAACCTTCTCGTCCAAGTGCTTAGGCAAAACATATACCTTCTTCTCATACTTCCCGCTCGACTTCTCGTTCCAGAGCTCAAGCTGCGCAATCACCTGGTTGGTGAACGAGCACGACATCACGAAACTCGGGTGTCCAGTGGCGCATCCCAAGTTCATCAGACGACCCTCGGCTAGCACAATGATGCCTGACTTGGTGTCAGGGAACACCCACCTATCAGTCTGAGGCTTGATGGTGATGCGTTTCACACCAGGGAAAGTCTCAAGTCCTTGCATATCGATTTCGTTGTCGAAGTGACCAATGTTGCAGACAATGGCGTTGTTCTTCATCTTCCTCATGTTGTCGACCATGATGATGTCTTTGTTTCCAGTGGTGGTGCAAAAGATGTCAGCTTCTGAGACGACGTCCTCAAGGGTTAGAACCTGGAGGCCTTCCATGAGAGCCTGAAGCGCACAGATTGGATCTATCTCAGTCACGATCACACGTGCACCAGCGGTTTTCATGGCTGCAGCACAACCCTTTCCGACATCACCGTAACCGCAGATAACAGCCACCTTTCCGGCGATCATGACATCAGTGGCTCTCATGAGGCCGTCAGGGAGAGAGTGGCGACATCCATACAAGTTGTCGAACTGCAACCAACTCAGTTATCAGTGATACAACTACAGAATTACAGCTGAAGAAACAGATTTTATTTCAAAATATGTGAAACACAACTTCAACCGTGTTTTGGTAAATGAAAAATTCACATTAGACCTGAGCATTTTAACAGAAACCCAAAACACTAAACCTAATCAAACTTGAAAACCCCGAAACAGGAACCGGACAAGAACTCATACGTATACGAACAGTTCATGTTTTTCTATACCTAAAACAGAAACTACACCTTAATTTCCAAAGTATAATTTATATAACTAAAAGTATTAGTAGTTTAGTTTTAAAATAACTATATACTTAAGAGTATAATTTATGAACCAAAAATTAAATTCGTAAATACCTAATATTATTTTTAAGAATTACTCAGAAAAACGAATTACTCTAATATTTTAATTTAAATTACCCGCTATTTTAATCCAAACAATCTGAATTATTTTATTAGCATGTTCCTAGTATTTTTACCAAATGCTTTTACCAAAAGGTCCAAAACCAAATAAAAAAAATCAAACCAAACCAAATTTTATAAATATCTGAAATTTTTCTATATTTCTGCCCCTAAGAAAGAAACCTAAGAAAAAAATTGAAATAATCAAATTGAAATTAAAGCAAAAAAAAAAAAGACAAATGTGCAGACCTAATTAATAATTGTACACAATACATTACAAACGCCAGATCCAGGACATTTTCAACCCAGCTGCATAATTTACTGCAAAATCAAGTGAAAAATGATATCATGAACAAACAAAAAATAAATACTCTATAAATAGAATAATACTTTTTTTATTTGTTCATGACTGCATTTCACTTCATTTTGCAGTAAATTATGCAGTTGGGATGAAAATGACCTTAGCACTCTCAATGGGGTGCTCTTATAGAGCTATAATGGGACAGAATAAAAAGACATACCTTGCTCTTGGTGACGGAGTCATTGACGTTAATGGCAGGGAACAAGAGAGCTCCAGTCTCCTGCATCTGGTAAAGCCTCTTAACACCAGTGGTCGTCTCCTCCGAAACACCAACCAATCTCTCCTTCATCTTATGATACTTCTTCGGATCAACTTGAAGACCATCTTTAATGATCGACAACACGATCTGAAACTCAGGATTATCAGTAGAACTCGGATCAGGGACCTGACCCGTCTTCGCAAAGATCTCCTCCGCCTTAACTCCTTCGTGGATCAAGAGCGTGGCGTCACCACCGTCGTCAACGATCAGATCAGGACCACCTCCGGGACCCCAGTCGAGAGCCCTCTCCGTGCACCACCAGTACTCCTGAAGAGTCTCCCCTTTCCATGCGAACACGGCGGCTGAATCACGAGCGATGGCTGCTGCGGCGTGGTCTTGAGTGGAGAAGATGTTGCATGAGCACCACCTGACCTCGGCACCAAGAGCGGTTAGCGTTTCGATGAGAACGGCGGTTTGGATGGTCATGTGGAGAGAACCGGTGATTCTAGCGCCTTTGAGTGGCTGAGAAGGTCCGAACTCGGTGCGGCAAGAGACGAGCCCAGGCATTTCGACCTCGGCGAGCTCGATCTCGAGACGTCACGATCTGAAACTCAGGATTGTCGGTGGAAGTCGGGTCGGGGAGCTGACCGGTCTTGGCGAAGATCTCCTCAGCCTTAACACCTTCGTGGATAAGGAGAGTAGCGTCACCACCGTCGTCGACGATCAGGTCGGGACCACCTCCAGGACCCCAGTCGAGAGCCCTCTCCGTGCACCACCAGTACTCCTGGAGAGTCTCCCCTTTCCACGCGAACACGGCTGCGGAGTCACGGGCAATGGCGGCGGCGGCGTGGTCCTGGGTGGAGAAGATGTTGCAGGAGCACCATCTGACCTCTGCGCCGAGAGCGGTTAAGGTCTCGATGAGGACAGCGGTTTGGATGGTCATGTGGAGAGAACCGGTGATTCTCGCTCCTTTGAGCGGCTGAGATGGTCCGAACTCGGTGACGCAAGAGACGAGACCAGGCATTTCGACTTCGGCGAGCTCGATCTCGAGACGGCCGAAGTCGGCCTGAGACATGTCCTTGACCTTGTACTCACGGCCACTCGACGTCTTCTCCACAAGCAACGCCATTGTTTGAATTTTTCCGAGTGTGCGAGGAGAAACGAAAGGTAACGAGTGATGTTAAATAGATTAACGCGGGAGATGAGATGGACGGCTGAGATTAGTTGTGGGGAGAGTTTGGTGGATCTGGTAAAAGAATTAGACTTTTCATCTTTTTTTTTTTTATAGATTTTCCTAAAAGGGTGGCAATTCTGTTTTCGATTTCACTTATGAGAAAAAGTATTAGTATAATTAATGAATTGTGTATTGGTTACTACTAGTAAGACAACAACAACAATGTTTCAAAAGGAAAATAGATATATATTACTGATATGATATGTCCATATGAAAATAGAACAAAAATACTTATTCAAAATGTTTTCATCTGATCATCAGTTTTGAAAAATATATACACATACACATGTAGACTTGTCGCTCTGTTTACGTTTTAAATTACTCATTCGTTTGTTTTATCTTTAGCCAACACTTGGCTAATCATATCATCAGTATTTGTACAACCTGACAATAGTGAACTATTGAAATAATATTTTTATCATGATTAATTGGTATATATTCATAAAAATCTAAGATAGGTATGCAAAATGACTGTAGATATTAGATATGTAACGATAGTAAATACTTTGTGGTCTATAATTCTATATGAAGTTCAAGAGTTAGCTAGTGTCTACCCTATGCAAAATGTGTTATTACCGCGGTCACTCACATCTTGTAGATTTCATTTCTTAAAACTTTAAACATATCTTCTATTCTACTTTGGCCAACCGGCAAGTGTGGATTCAAGGCTAGGGTAGACACATTTCTGTAACGAACACGGTGTCTATTTTTGTAGAACTTATTAGAAGTTGCAAGGGCCACGCATTACGAACTCCATAATCGGCATTCCAAAATAACTTTTGGCATTTTGTGGTTCGGTGAGAATAGTCATCAATCTCAACTACCACACTCCCAAAAGTTTCTTTTAAACGTGATTATACTCCACACTGCTATTTCTTGTTGAAATGTCAATTTGTTGGCTGCTTAGTGTAGTACTTTTCAATATATGTTTTAACACTTTGAAACTAAGAAAATATATTTTTTTATTCAAGATTAACTGACATCCTATCCAACTTTTTAAATTAATCCTAAACTAAATATGCTGTATATTTACATATTTCAAAAACGCCTAATTACTTTTACATATTTCAAAAACGCCTAATTACTTTGAGTAGTTATGTGATGTAATCCGATTCCCTTACTTGCTATAATTTTAGTAATTAAAATTTGAACTTTGAATTTTATTTACTAATTGAAATCATTGTCAAATAACTATATTGTGGTGGATTGAAAGTTGTCCACATCTCGAAAAAACTACCTACGTGGCTTACAACAGAAAATAGTTTCAATGATCAGTGGCTTACAAAAGTTTCTTATGTTTCGAAAAATGAGCATCCTAAAGATCATTCTCAATAACTTACACTAAACTTACTTTGCTCTAGGATGCTTGGTCACTTTTCTTGTAAACGCAAACTCTCCAAACTTATGCCCAACTTTCCCCTCTGTGATCTTACAACGCACATGAGTCTTGCCATTATAGATTCTCACCGACGAATCAACATACTCTGGCAGAATGGTCGATCTCCTCGACCATATCTTCCTGTTCAGAGCTGCGTTTTTCTTGTTCATCAAGAACGCGTCGACGAAAGGATCTTTCCACACAGATCGGCTCACCACCTTATTGCCTTTCTTCACATCTTCTGTACTCTCGTCCAGAGACAATGGCAAGATTGGCCATTCTTTTGCAACATCCACACGGATGTTAAACCCATTCAACTCCTAATTAATCACCACAAACACAAATTAACAATACAACACAAAATAATAAAATTTAATATGATAGATGATTCCTTTTGTATTTCTAACCTGTCCATCCATAGCTGAAATAACAGATTTAGCAGAATCCTCGCTGATGAAGTTAACAAATCCATAACCTCTAGACCTCCCAGTCACTTTGTTTGTCATGACTCTTGCTACAGAAGCAAAGAACACGTCAATGGTTTATGTTAAATACACAACAAAAACACATTCTATTACAGAACAGTGAAAAGAGAGATGAGAAAGATCCAGGGCTTACCCTCTGTCACTCCGTTGAAGGTAGAGAAAGCATCCTTCAAGGAATTATCATCAATTCCGGGTGATAGGCCTGGGACCAAAGCATTCAAAAGGTTACACAAGAGAGATCAAATCAAAGCTAGTACATAGTAACAACGATTTCACGGCTAAAAAATGGCAGTGAAATGAAACCATCTGATTAGACTTATTACCACCAATAAAGAGCTTTGTGGACATGTAGCGGAGTGAACCGAGCATTGATGTCAGTGAAACACTTCTGTTTTGTAAGAAGCCGAGTTTGGTGCAGAAAGCCATTTTAAATGTCTGGAAAGATAATCCCATTTCAGACAGTTTTCAAGATGTCTAGACTCCATTACATACCCAGAAAGCTATATCTCAATTCCGATCAAATCAATGCTCGAATTAACAAACAAAAAAAGTCACATTTATATCCGAAATTAAAGGACTTTCTACGGCGTGGAGAAACCCTAATTCGAAAAAGTCGGGAAGAGATCATAAATCAAACCTGGGAGTAGATGGCTGAGCACGTCCCTCGTCGTCGTCGTCTTTTATGCAGACTCGTTGGGGCTGGTCGCGATTCTAACCAAACCTGTTCGATCTATATGTTTGGGTTTTTAGCTCTTCTATTAAACCCGGTTTTTGGAACCAAACCGGTTTACTAGCAGATCTGTCATCTGTGTCCCCGGCCTATTAAGAGGTTGATTGTTCATTGTTTTTGATATGGTTTTTGGTTTTTGATTTTCTAAAAGTTTCATTTTATTTGTCGTTTTAAATTTTGGCACACAGATTAAAAAAATATTTAATTTTGTATAATTAACATCATTACCAATACACCTAACCATATTTCAACCAATTGAAAAATAGATTAAAATGTAAAATCAATAAATTTTGCATTGAAATTATAAAACGACACTTATTTTGAAACAAAAAATTTATCCTACAACGACAAGTAATTTCTTTAAAAAAAGTTATTGAAATTTTGTTTTAAGTAAGTTACTTTTATAGTGTTTTAAATAGTGTTTTGTATTATAAATTTAATTAAATTTGTTACTTACATATTTAAATCACATCAATTTATATATATATAAAGTAGACTTTTCTCTCTTCTTATGACATGTGGAAGGGAGGTTTGTTGACATGTGTTCTCTTTTTTTGTCTTTTTACATTTTAGATCATTCTTCTCTTAGATTATTTCAATTTGGTTCACTATTTTCTAATTATGCATTATCTAATCCTTCTCACACTAACCATCATCATTTGAAGTTTGATAATCTATTTTATTGTTCAAAAAATTACAAAACGAATAAAAAAATAAGTAAACAAATATAAATGTATTTTAAATATTTAATTTATTCACAGCTAAAAATAACATAAACTTTCGCTATTTTATTGTTTTTTACTATTTTCTATTATTTCATTTACAACTATATATTTATCATAATATTAACCAAACTAAAGCAGAACACATAATCTAAACATAAAATCTTCATAATCACAGAGAAAAAAATGTCAAAATAACACTAACTCAATAAAGGTTCAGAGCTCAAATGTGATCAAGAACGAAAACTAACTTACCCCACTTTATCATAGAGTATCTTGGCCAGAACAATCAAAAGTCAGAAAAATGTAAAAAGATAATCTTGAGATAAAGCAATCCCTCGAAAACAAAGGAGCATAATCAAGGACCAATGCAAAGAACCAAGAAAGCGGGTTAGAGGAAGAATAATCAACAGAAGACCAAAATCACCACGAAACAGGAAGAGACATACATAACGAACGATAAGCACAACCACCAGCTAAGAGGTAAGAAGTACCTCACAAACTAAACAAGCACAAACAAGACGCCTATGCCGGTGAATAACCACAAAGCTCTGGATAGAAGGAACCAAAACTCCAAGAGACTAATATCGCACACGTATACTAAGGGAAGCAAGGGAAGAAGAGAACAACCTGGGTGAGGGAGAACGGAAGCCAACCTCCGATAAACCAGAGCTCAGACTTGATACCAGAAACAATCTTCTAAATCTACAGAGCATACTCGGAGGAGAATATTATCCAAATCTGGAGTGGCAAACATGGCGAAAGGGAGAGTCACAGAGACGCAAGCAACGATGAAAGCTGTAACGAGAGGAGGGAACATAGATGGAAGGGTAGACAAAACGAAATCATCCAATCGTGGAGCCGTCCTCAAGCTATAGAAGTCAGATCACCAAAAACCATATCTTGAAAACCAACACGAGAAGGGACTATCGATGGTAAGCCAACGACGGAAAAACAACTTCAAAGACGACTAAACTCTGACCCAACCCAAGGAAATGCAGTTCCTAACACGAGCCGAAATCTAAGGAAGAAGAGAAGAAAAAGGTGAGGAAGAACAAGAGAACATATGTGAATCTTTTTCGGTGATGGTGAGAATCACGGCACACCGGAAAGGTAAACGAAAAGCATAGCTAATGACGACTCAATGTAAAAATATAGGGAGAGAATACAAAACATCTTTAAAAGGTAATGTTCAAATAATTGGAAAAATATTAATTTTTTACCCTAAAACTATTAGCCTTAGAATCAACAAATGCTTAAGTGTAAAATTATTGAAATTCAATATGCATTACATCAAACTCACTCCAACACTAATCCACTAATAAGTACTATTATACCCACAACAACACACTATTAAAAAAACAAACACTTGATATGTTAGCATATCACCTATTACTACATAACATAATAAAAATACCAAATAATGCTCTTAGCAAATAATGACGATCACATAATTAGTTAACTATATCATCCGAAAATAATAATTAACAACAATAAAACAATATTTCGCGCGAAGCGCAGACATGCCCCTAGTAGTTTATAAAACAAACAAGAACTCTCTAACAACCCTAAATTTCTCTGCAAATCAAAATGCTGGAGTTTTTAGAGAAATTACTTAAGATAAATGTGTGTTTTAAGTTATAATGTTTTGTATTATTTGTTTTTTTCATAGTAAGTAAAATTTATTATTAGTTTTCATTTCAACTTCAACAAAAATAATTAATAAAATATATGTAAAATTTAAAACTGAAAAATCATCATTCAAGTTTTTCTAAAATCTAAAAATAATAGCAAAATCAAAAATCAAAATTTATAATAAACATTTTATTAATTTCTTAAAACAAAAACTAAAACCAAAAATAAAAGTTTTCATGGTTTTTGTCAAAACTTGGCGATGGTAATATCTGCATCTATATAGATTTACGATAGTTTTATTTTTTATTTATAGTTTTCGTTTTGAAAAAAATTATTAGATAAGTTTATGTGTATTTTGATGATAAGATTTTATATTTTTTATTTTTAGATTGAAGTGCTAATCATATTTTTATTTTTTTTCATTTTAAAATCAAAAACTAAAAACCAAAATCTAAAACAGCATTCATGATTTTCAAAAAACTAAAATTTACTGCAAAATCAAAAACCAAAAACTAAAAGCCAAAATCTAAAATCGAAAAACCAAAATCCAAAAACTATTGAAACAATTATCACCTAAACTAGTTTTCTGAAACGACATCGCTTAGCTAAAACCCAAACCCATATAATCGGTTCAACGCCTATTAACTTTTTGTTTACCTCGCTTCAACCATATCCACTCTACTTGGGATTTTTTCTAACTGGCTTATAGTTTTAAAGCCGAGACTGTATTTAGTTATAGGTTTCTGTTGCTTAGCTGAATGTATATAGTTGAAGATTTGTAACTGTATATTGTGTTCGAGTCTGAAGATGTAAGATGTCTGCCCTGAAGTAGTCGCTGACGTAGTTGCTGAAACAGACGTCGGGTTAAGTGGTGAAGACCATGTGGAGTCAAGATGATGAGCTGGACTCATGTAGACTTGGAGAGCAAGAGAGTATCTTGGAGATATGGAAAGAGGAATAAACTTGAGGAGCAAGTTTATGACTTAGAGAAAGAGGAATAAGTGCATTCCAAGAAAAGGAAAGTTGCACTTATTGTTATGGAAGATGCCCATACATGTTGCCTTGGAGACTAGAGTTTCAAGAACATGGAGAATAACTATAAGATAGCTATGGGGTCGTCTGTAAAGACACGTAGGTTGATCTTATAGAGAGAGAGAAGCTCTTGGAGGTGTTCTTGGGTCGTGCTGAAGCAGTGGCTGAAGTACTTGACGGGAGAGAAACATAAGCGGGTAGCTTAGGAATCCTTCAGTGTCGTGTGTTAGGGTGTTAACACTAGACGTGTAAAAGCTGAATAAGCAAGTCTTGTAAAGATTGTTTAAAGGAGATTCTAATAAAAGCATTGGTGTTTGCTTGTGTATTTGTCTCTTGATTTATCTTCTGCATTACTTTATTGTGGTGTGCATCTTGCACTTACAAGTGGTATCAGAGCGGGGCACCTAAGTTACTGGTATTATCCTGAAGGTGAAGATGGACACGATTATTTCTGTGCAGAAGGCGGTCGTGTTGAATGCGGACCAGTATGGTCATTGGAAGGCTCGCATGAAGCAGATGATTCGAGGAATCAATGAAGATGCGTGGACAACTGTGTAGATTGGTTGGGAGGAGCCTACCATAGTCACAGGAGGTGAAAATAAGC
>NC_027750.1:30347141-30347364 GCF_000695525.1 Brassica oleracea var. oleracea
AAGAACTTCGTGAAGAACTTGCGGCTGTGAATGAGAAGAATGAGTCTCTTGAGCAGGAAAATAGCAAGCTGAGGAAAGTTGTTATTGGTGAACAAGAGAGAGCAAGGATGCTGGAACGTGATTTGGCTAACAATCACAAACAGATCAGGATGTTGAACAGTGGATCCAAGGAGTTGGATAAGATACTCTCGATGGGTCAACCAGCCAAGGCGAATTGGGGACT
>NC_027750.1:30347458-30347842 GCF_000695525.1 Brassica oleracea var. oleracea
CCAAAGGAGCTTGTCAGGAAGTACGTCGGGACGTACGACAGGGAGTAAGGCAGAAAGTTCTACAGCGCGTAGCTGTGAGTAACAAGCCGAAAGTAGTACATCAGTGCAACAACATGAAGGTCAGACAGGAGGTTCTGAAGCATGGTTGTGCAACTGGTACAAGGAAGGAGACTGATCGGTGCATCAACAACTGTGCCAGGCCAAGAAAAAAGCAACATCGGATGTGTTGTTGGTCCTGTGGGAAGGTTGGACACAAGAAGGTGGAATGTTTTGCTCGTGAAAAGAGCAGAAACATGGCTAAGAAGGTGAACAAGACGTTCACTTAGCCCAGGAGGGTTGAAGAGGTGTCCTTAGCCAAGAGTGGCTTAATTGATGAGATCAAGA
>NC_027750.1:30348417-30348591 GCF_000695525.1 Brassica oleracea var. oleracea
GGAACGTGGTTGCAACGTGGTTGCTGAACCAGAAGAGTGTTGTGCTTAATCGGCACACAAAGCTAAAAGGGGGAGAATGAAGATGTAAGATGTCTGCCCTGAAGTAGTCGCTGACGTAGTTGCTGAAGCAGACGTCGGGTTAAGTGGTGAAGACCATGTGGAGTCAAGATGCTG
>NC_027750.1:30348613-30355019 GCF_000695525.1 Brassica oleracea var. oleracea
CAAGTTTATGACTTAAAGAAAGAGGAATAAGTGCATTCCAAGAAAAGGAAAGTTGCACTTATTGTTATGGAAGATGTCCATACATGTTGCCTTGGAAACTAGGGTTTCGGGAACATGGAGAATAACTATAAGATAGCTATGGGGTCGTCTGTATAGAGACAGAGACACGGAGGCTGATCTTATAGAGAGAGAGAGAAGCTCTTGGAGGTGTTCTTGGGTCGTGCTGAAGCAGTGGCTGAAGTACTTGGCGGAGAAGAGACATAAGCTGGTAGCTTAGAAATCTTTCAGTAGCGTGTGTTAGGGTGTTAACACTAGACGTGTAAAAGCTGAATAAGCAAGTCTTGTAAAGATTGTTTAAAGAAGATTCTAATAAAAGCATTGGTGTTTGCTTGTGTATTTGTCTCTTGATTTATCTTCTGCACTACCTTATTGTGTTTGCATCTTGCGCTTACAGAGTCGTCGATCGGCCTATCTAAATCGGATTTTCTGTTTAAGTAGTCTCATCGTAGGATTTCCAATTATAGAAGGTATCTGCACTCTACTGATATAGTCATGAAATAAAGGCCACAACAAAGTACAAAAATGGATTTATCAAGTAATGAGTTAAGAAAATCAAACAAATGAAGGAAACACTCAAAACCCATGAGCTAATAAACTGGAAAAAAATTACTACTTGACTAACAAACATTATCTATGAATTAGGGTTGACGAATATATTCATTGGGGCTGCAAGCCCATGCTTGTTTCGCTTTTATTCAAGGCGACACTGCTTCATGTAGCTTATTACTTCTTACATGAAAGTATGGTTTGTGTTAATTCATTTAGAACTTAGATGCATGGCAGTGCTTCACTGCTCACACATCATTGTAAAGTAAAAATCTTCTTATAGAAATTAAACAATATCGCCAACGATACGTTTGGCTTTGGTTTGGTATTTAGAGTTAATTTCATTGTGCCCATAGTTCGTTTTCGTTGGGAAAGATAGTTTACGCCATGTCATTGGTGTTAGTGATGGCTGGTCATGGGTCTAGGGGAAAACTAAGGCCTTAGACCAAATTCTTCATAGTTTACAAAAAAAAAAAAATTTAAAACAAATATTATCGTTTTGAAAGGGAAGTAATTTGGCTTTTTACTATTTTGAGCTTTTAAAATGAGAATCAGTTTTTTTATTCACCCCTTTTTCTTTTGTTTGTAAAGTGGAATTTCAGTCGGAATAATGTGATGCTCTAATGATTCATCATAGTTCATTATCATTATATTGGTAATATTTCAATAGCATAGTTAATGATGAGTAGTCATTGTCTTTGCCTTGGCACATGGGCAAGAAAACCACATCCCATATTGCAATAATTTCTTTCATATACAAAAAAGAATGGATATATATATATATATAATATGTGTGTGTGTATTCACAAACAAGTCATATATATATATCCTATCAGTCAATATCAATTCTCTTTTTTTTTCTCAAAAACATGTCCTAAAATTCTTTGAAGGAAATGGCTTAGGAAATACATACAATTTAATATCAAACATAAATTTTGTCACGATATTACGCCAAGATTATTTCGTGCATTAATTTGTCACGATATCAAGCCTAGATTATGTCGATTTATATCATACTGAGCAAATAATTGGGTCCAGAAGTTCCAGAAGAAGCATGTGTTAGGCCATATTCGCAGTAGTGCATCTATTTATTGAAATCAATACTCGAATCGCACGTATAGCTTAGCACTATATATCCATACCTGCTTTTGAAATCAAAACTCAAGTAAATTCGTGAAAGTATGGTACATTTATCATATATTCTTAAAAGAAAGTATTGAACAGTGATCATGTAACAAAGAAATCAGAGTATTGAATAGTCCAGTCCATATGTCTTTCATCATAATTTCCAATCTGCCGAGTGCCGACATTAACAAAAATAAACGTGTGAAGTATGGATATAAACAAGAAGAGAATGTGCGTTTGTCTCTGTTAGAAATCATGTGACAACGGCCGCATACAATGTGCAATTAAAAAAATGATTTGATCTGTAAGACTTCGATTGATGGCATCTATCATCATATCCAGCTATAGTTCACATATATAATTGGAGCTAATCATGCTCAGATATTAAGTAAAACAACCTTCATGGTCAGATTTAATGTTATTTTGTGTACCTCTTCAACAGTGGCGGCCCTGAGGGGAAACCATGGAAGCATTGGCTTCCAGCCCTCAATATTATTAACAGATTTCGGCCTTCTGTTCAGTTAATTTTCTTTAGTGTAGTGGTTTAAATATCACTGGTAATGTCAAGGTCTCAGGTTCAGTTCTTTATGACTGCCTCTTTTTTTAATTTTGCTTGTGGTCATAAAAAAAATCAGGACCGGTACTGCTCTTCAACATTTCTGATCTTTTTCTGCTAAATAACATTTCTGATCTCGTACAAAAGAACTACGCACGCTCTGCCGTCGACAAATTTAGTATTCCATGAATCCATACAACCTCTCAAATATTTGAAACCAGTATCCTGATCGTATATCATCATATCCCTAGTGTTTGAAATAATTAATTGAAAAGATGTGAAAGAAATCCAATATTGAAGTAGTATTCTCTTGATTGAGTTTGAAGTACTTCCTGTTTGTAAGACCATCGGCATTGAGAGAAATGATAAATTTTGACATGAGTCTCTCGAATTTTTGAAAAGAACTCTAGCATTAAAGTATTATTATTATTTGTGAGAGATTTTCTTTTTAAAGGCTCCCAATTTGGATGTCGAAATAAAAAGCATTATATAAAATTGGGAACGATGAAGTGGAATTTGATCTTTGATATTGAGGAACACAATAACACCATTAATCATAAGACACATTGTACGTATATATGATTGGTTACAAATGTTCCATGCAACAATAACTGAGGAGATGATGGGACAACAAAAGCCTAAAATGATAAAAGTCTCTTTTCAATCAAGGAGAAAGAAGCCTTTGCCGACTTAATAGAGAGATGACAGTTTTGTGAAGTTAAGAAGGAAGTGTGTAGTATGGATTGTGATGGGCTTTTCAACTTGCATGTAAAGCCAAGATAATTGTAATTGGTCAACAAAATCACTGTCCCACCTTTTTGGCTATTTCGAGTTATTTTATATTAGTCTTTAGAACTCTTACCCGCGATCACGATCGAAAAGGAAAAAAAAACTTTCATGTCTAGTCAAAATTACTAGAAAAACGATTGATTCAAGTTAAATTAATAAAGTAGAGGTGGAAATGTATAAATATGATAAAACGAGTCTCATAAGTCAAGGTATTCCAACTGAAGATCAGCAACAAACGTGAAGAGTATTTATATTTATCTACATGCTAGCTGAAACAAACGATCGTCTAATTATTGATCGCAGGGTTCAGTTCACCGGAGTTGGTTATATCAAAAAGAAAGTATCAAATAGGAGATCTAGATCTTATTGACACTATTAAGTATAGGAAAAAAAAATATTTGGCAGCTTACGGTCAAGTGGCAAGGAACTTGTCATGCGAAACTAAGTCACATGTTACGTGGATACCCTACATGGATATAAATATTTGTTTTCGGCTCATTTAAATATCTGGAGAGATAGTCTATCCATGGGCTACACCTTTATTTGGAGATTAGTCTAGGCTCTTCCATAGGTTTGGAATATCCTTAAATTAATAAAAAAAAGTATGGCAAAAAAGAAAAGAAAATACAAGTAACGAGAGTGAAGAATTTAATGCTCAGCGTATTCTAGCCTTAACCACAACAACCATTCGTAATCTTAGTTACAAACTAACCAATTATCGTGGAAGTCCCCTTGGTCCATTGGTTTGATTAAGGGTTCATGAATGTTTCTATATTAGGAAGTTTAGGTTTCGAATCCCAACAAAAACGAATTATGCAGATTTATGAAAAAAAAACATACAATAGATTTTCAGCATGCGCAAGGAGTTCCGAGGCATGGATCTCATCGGTTTAGAATGATTCAGTCAGACGTAAATCCTCATAAAACAGGTAGAATTGCCGGCTGTAAAATCATTTGTAATATTTCTATGTAATAACATAATTAAACATAAAAAATAAAAACTCACCAATTATTTTAATCACCATTTACCTAAATTACTTTCTGCTTTTTCAACAGATCCACCCAGTCCCAACTCCTAAGGACATCATTATCGGTAGGGATTTTTTGGGGTTCTTAAATTTTTTTTTCCTTTTTTCTTTTTTTTTCTGATTTAAAATAAAAATAAATAAATAAAAATGAATCAATCGTGGACCGTCACGCGTCAGTGGGACTCGCAAACAGTACAAAGACCAAACGAAAATGTTTCCTAATTAACAAACTTCTCTCTTCGGTTTTACAATTTTTGTGATCCCCCTTAAGTTTCCACGTAAGATACACCAATAATCTTGCTCTAAGATTTAATACAAACTCTTTCAGACTCTAAAGACTCCGTGAAATGCGAAAACAGACTTATCTTTGTTAGATTTAATATGAACATCTCCGCTTCTACATATATTTATTTATTTGAATATGCAATTTGATGCCATCAGATTTTTTTTTAATAAATGAACTTTAATGAAAGGAAAGTAATCGTGCTGTACGAGAAACGGCATCCAATATTATATGAATTATTCCACTAAAATATGATGTTTTAACCCCAATCTCATCGAATCAAGACGAATTTGTTCTCCACCAAACATCGTGAACTCAAATATTTATCTCTCCGCCCCCCATAGCTGGGGCCGGCGTTAGCCGTTTTAGTAGTTGTGAAGCACACTATGGACGTCAGTTTTACAAAAATGTGGATCCATTCCTTATAAGATCTCAGTCAAGCTATGAACCCAGGTTTGCACAACACTAGATTATATGGAGTTCTTGGGGATATTGATTAATTATCTTTTCTACTAGTGATTGTTCCGCATTTCACGTGAAAAGTTTGTATTCTGCTAGTGTTTAATCTTTTCAATATGTTTTTTTTTTTGCTTTAATCTTTTCAATATGTTTGAAGTGTTAAGTTATATATTAGCGTAAATCATTATTTATGTAATTGCATTTTTTATCACTATTTTTTTGTTAATTTTTTTTGTTATTAGGAGATTAGGTATCAGCTTTGTTACAGCTGATCAACTGAATTTCCTAATATGATTGTTGAAATGTTTGAACGAAACTATGTTATGTTCTTTTAGCAGTATATAGATTTTAATCTATGCTTTTTATTTGAAGTCATTTAATTTCTATTATGCTCTTGTGTATTTTTGTTGGTAGTATTATATTGCATCTCTTGTTTGAACTATTCAAGTATATACTTTTTCAGTATTAGAACTATAATTTAACTTATTCTGAATTCAACATGTAACATTGTAAATTTTCCACATTTATTTAAATACAATAACTTTTATATCTTTTATTTAGATCTTGAAAAAAAAAAGCTTTTTCATTTGGTGTGCCTGTTTACAAATCATATATTTCTCTCGTCTTTAAGAAAACCCATGAAAGTGTAATTGTTTTATTTTGTTTACAAGGTTTGATCTACTTTAAATTTGATAATAAGTAGGATAAAGTTTGTTAAAATTGTGATTGATTGAATTTTGTTGTAATTAGAAGATTGAAAACTGAATAGTTCTGTGTATTTCATTAATGAATAAGACATCCTTTATATAAGGGTTACAGGATAGAGATAAAAGGAAAGAATACAAATCCTAATCTAACTAGATTTAGGATAACTATTAAATACATAAATGAAAAGATTACATATACAAAGAAAAAACAAATAGGGTTTTCTTTTCTCTAAAGCTTGTGGCCGCCTCTCTCTCTCCTCTAAGGCATGCGGCCGCCTCTCTCTCCTCTCTCTAGGGTTTCGGCTATGTCTCTTTCTTCTAGGATTTGAGCCAGTTATGGACCAGACCGGTTATGGACATTCATCACTTGATTTATAACACTCCCCCTTGGATGCCATAACCATACATGATTGTAATACGCTTCATCTTGCCTCATTAAAACCTTATCAGGAAAACCCAGTGGGACAAAACCATGATGAAGGAAAAAGAGTACAACACGTACTACTCCCCCTGATGTGAACCTCAGTGGAAGTTCTTTAGTCTACGCATCTGATGCGTGATCTTCCTGAACGTCCAGGTGGGAAGTAAACAAATCAATCAAGTTATTACTGAACCGTAATTGGACCACTTCGACCTCTTCGGCCTTTTCTAATGTCCTTTGAAATCGTGTGTCTTAGTAAAGTAGATGTGCTGAGCAATGCGGATTGCATTGTACTCGAAGATCACTGTCGGTTCTGTGCAAACTCATGTGTGCATGAGTCTTTGCAAATCGTGTGTATATGGACAATATACCGAGCATGGTTCCATGAATTAATAATCTCAGGTTGTAAACCTATGATCCGGTGTATCTTCT
>NC_027750.1:30355706-30356483 GCF_000695525.1 Brassica oleracea var. oleracea
GTTTACATATGGACTGAATTTGATCGTTCTTATAGAACTCCTTTACTAGTATTACATACTATATGCAGCTGCTTTGTTTCAGTCCATGAACAGCTTAGGAACAATGATGTCCTTTATCCAGTGATCCATATGCTGCTCACTACATCTTTATATGTCAATCTAATTTCTTTCTTATGACCAGACCTTTGTCAATTTCGAAATTGTGTAGCAGCATCCACCACATATGAGTTTATCTCCTTATAATCTGTTTCATGGTCTCTGTGAGTATCCTTGTGTAACAAGCTATGATTGAATGCTGTTAGTAGGAAACATGAACACCTTTAGACCTCGTGATCATGTACCATATCTCACGGTTTCTTTTCCCTCACAAGACCCATTTATTTCACTGGTTTATATCATATGGCGTTTCTGTATATTTGTATGTGGCCAATACGCCTATATTTCTGTATAGATACTTTAAACCCCACGTTTATCTTTTTAATCTAATCTTTATTCTTTATGAGTACTCTTTCATGGGTTCTGATCCTCGTTTATATCTTTATGTTCAAGTGCTACTCTCTTATGTACAAATATATCTTTATGTGTCGACACTTATATATATGATTTCATTGTGTTCCAGACATGATCTAATCGATTTGAGATTTCATTATCCAGGACCTTTGTACCTAGTAGCTTGGCGTCCCAAACTACATGGTTTGGTACCTTAGATGTTTAGCTGCGCAACCCTTTTTCAATGTATGGTCTGGTTTTCTTATGACCTCGGATTTGTATTCTATG
>NC_027750.1:30356533-30356775 GCF_000695525.1 Brassica oleracea var. oleracea
TCTTGTATAGACTCTGTAGCAACTTGACTGTGTCTCTTTCTAGGACATCAGATTTCGTTTGGTGCTAAGCTGGTTATGACTTAGTCATTCTTTTCTTTTCTTTTCGGTTCAGTGTCTGGCATCTTGATTAGCTAGCTATGTATAATCTTTTCTTTCTTTGGACGTCCATAATTCTAATCTGAGGATCTTTGCCAAGACAATGATGGTTGATACCATTCTGTTTCTTATCATTCTTTACTCTT
>NC_027750.1:30357833-30366896 GCF_000695525.1 Brassica oleracea var. oleracea
TATGCATTAAGCCACACGACTTTCAATCACATGATGCAAACAATGTGATCTATCAAGGGCACAAGGCCGCGAGTATGAACAATGCATCGGAATGGTTAGGCCACACGGGCGTTCGGTATAGTTCATAGCAAAATCACACAGCCGCAACATAATATAATGCAAACAAGGATAATCAATTTAGATGCATTCAATCTTATCATTAAGTTGCATATCAATTAGGGTTTACCAATTTCAAGGTTGGTAATATGCGGCTAGATTTTAGGGTTTCAGAATCAGAGTAATCTAGCAACCTAACTCTCATGCAATATGTAATCAATCCAAAACCTCAAATCAATCATTCAAATTTTAAGCAATATCAGATTTAAGGTTTCAACGCCTTTAGAAATTTAAAACGAGATTTAGGGTTTTAAACATTTAAGTGGCTGATTTTATCAACATGAGGTTAAGGGTTTCAAGGCCTTAAGATTTTAGTTTCGATATTGAATCAATCTATTAATCTTACTCAGATCATCAATCATTCAATCAAGCAAGAACAATTTAAAATTGATTTCAAGCTTTAGGGTTTTAGGGTTTTAGGGTTTTCAATTCCAAGATTTAGGGTTTTCATAATTCAGATCAGAACAATCAATCAACATGTTCTAATGGAATCGATTTCAATCTAGTGATTATAAGATGATCAGTTTTAGGTTATACCAATTTTTAGGGTTTATCAAGAACATTGGATTTCCATAATAATGGATTAGGGTTTTAGGGTTTGATCATTATGTTCTTAGATTAATCGGTATACCTTTGTTTGTAGGGTTGAAACCAGCCCACCAAAGAGAACAGATGAACCTCGAGCTGCACACGGACGGACGCGAGCTGGCTGTCGTCGGATGCGAGCTGAACGGGACGTGACGCGTCTGCTTCCTATCGGGTTTGCAAGCGGTTGATCGGTATTGCGAGCTGGTTGATCGGGAACACGAGCTGGCTGTGATGCGAACGGAAGCTGAGGTCGTCTAGGATCAGGAAAACCTTAGGGATGGAGCTGATCGGTTGCTGACGAGCTAGAACGCGAGCTAGGACGAATTAGGGTTCGTCGGGATTAGGTTAAAGTCGCCGGCTAGGTTAGGTTTAAAGGATTGGTGATTTTAGCTTAGATTGCAGAGAACAATCGTGTTGATAACGTGTTGTAATTAGAAGAATGAAGACTGAATAGTTTTGTGTATTTCATTAATGAATAAGACATCCTTTATATAAGGGTTACAAGATAGAGATATAAGTAAAGAGTACAAATCATAATCCAACTAGATTTAGGATAACTACTAAATATATAAATGGAAAGATTACATATACAAGGAAAAAGAAAATAGGGTTTCCTTTTCTGTAAAGCTTGTGGCCGCCTCTCTCTCTCCTCTAAGGCATGCGGCCGCCTCTCTCTTCTCTTTCTAGGGTTTCGGCTATGTCTCTTTCTTCTAGGGTTTGTGCCAGTTATGGACCGGACCGGTTATTGACATTCATCACTTGATTTATAACAAATTTAATACATAAAACATGCATTATTTCTCATTTATATCTTTGTTTTTGAATTTAGTGGTATCTTTATATATTCTACAAAAATTGTTTTTTAGATGAAGCAAAATATAATAACCAACTTATTATAAAAAAAATATTATTGTAAGTTAGGTAGGCATATGAAAACCTTATATAAATCGTTACTATTTTGCATATGTTATTGTACTTGAAATCAAATGAACCATGTTATCCGAATAACTAAATAATTTTTAAAAAATATATGATTTTTTTAAATATGATTTTTACCTTGACTTAACTATCACATTCCTAATACAACTTTTCATGTTTACCTTAACCACATTTACCCTCATTTTTAAAGAATAAATAAATAGTTATAACCCAAGGGTTAACTAATCTAGACTTATGATTTAGAGTTGAGTGGTGGAGTTCTCGAAGATGGAGTTTAGTATTTTAATAAATATATAATTAAATACCTACATTTTTTAAAAAAAATTGAAAAATATTTTCAAAAAGTATTTTTCGAATTTTAAAAAAGAATTTGCAAAAAACAAAATTGTAAAAAGTTCGAAAGAAAAGGTATAATTCGAAAACTATTAAAAATTATAATTTTATTTTATTATTTACTTAAATAATTATTTATATTTATATATCTATAAAGCAAAGGTATAAGAGTATTTTACCTATTTAATAAAAAAGTATTTTTAAAAATATCATTTTAATGATTAAACATGAATAATGGTACCAACAATGCGGTAAAAGTGAAGTTTACCCTTTACTATATCTAATTTGTGTATTATATATTAAAAATTAAGTATATAATACTATTAAATATAATTCATTTTATTTAATAATATTTATTTTAATTTGAAATAAATTATATATATATATATATAAGTAATACAAAATCTAATCTTACTCTACGTTTGGGTTAAATACCTTTAAAATATAAATTCTAAACCCAATCTTAATATATTAGTATAATTAAATTTATTATTTTAACGTATTAGGAAGAATATTTCAAGTTTATAATAAAAATTGAAAATGACAAGTTGTATTCCTTTTATTTTATTCATATTAGGCCTGAAATTATTATTCGGGATCCTCTCCAAAAATAGGATATTTGGGACGCCCGAATCCGGATCTGGATAGTAAATCTCAGATCCGTTAAAACCGAATTATGATCCGGATATCTTGATTTTTATGTTTGGATATCTGAATCCGTATTTTTAGAAAATAATTTTTAATTTTATTATTATATTTGATATATTAATATTTATACATAAAATTAGTTTTGTAATATTATATTTTAGTTGTAATATTATATGCATATAAATATAGTTATAAATCTTGTATAAATATTTAATTTATATATTATTTTTAAAAAATTAGTATTTTTAGAAAAATATTTTTATGAATCCAGATATCCTCAGGTAATACGATATATAGACGGATATCTGAAATCCGAATCCGTCCCACCCCTAGTTCATATACATCAAAATTATAAAAATATCAAAGAATTTTTAATATACATTTCAAATCAATTTAAATACGTACCAATTAAATGTTAAAATGATGTTATACACAATTAAATGTTTAAATATATTAGCATAACCAAATTTATTAAACTGAATCATTGATTATAAAATAAGTATGGACTAATGAATACTCCCTCTGTTTTTTAATATAAGTCGTTTTAGAGAATTTTTTATGTTCTAAATTATATGACGTTTTTGGTTTTCTATATAAAATTTATTAACACTTAATGTTATATGACCAATGATAATATACCTTTTATTTTATTATTGGTTGATTTGTGGTTAAGTAAATAATTAATGATGTTTTTGTTTAGAAAATATAAAAAATTAATAATTTCTTAATCTATGTGCAAAATTCTAAAACGACTTATATTAAAAAACGGAAGGAGTATTACGTTAGTAAATTTGGTATAAATAATATGAAGATGAAAAATATGAAAATTTAATAATTTTAAAATAAATTGTGGTGAAGTGACAAATTTTAGTTTACCATTTGATGAGGTGGCTTCATAAAAAAATATTCAACTTTATTAATATAAAAATTCAGGAAATGTTTGAATTTTGTTTATCGAAAAACTATTTCATAAAGATGTTTAAATATAAATTTCAGACATTGTAAAAATTGTAAAACATCAGCTTGGGTCATTAAAAGGTTTAAATTATAAATTCAGAAAGCCGGCCGTGGTGACTGCATTCTTTTTAGTAGATGGATTAGGTAGTGCGATACAAAAAGCTTAATTTTTGTTAACTCGAAGTTGAAAATTGATTTATAAATGATAGATCTACAAGTTTGAAATGTAAATTACATATAAAACGTAAAAGAATTAAAGGCTATAAATATTTAACATGTAAATGAATAAATGAAATTAGAAAGAATGGAATAAAATGAATGGATTGTAGTAGAAAAATAAAATAGATTCGTTCTATTTATTTTATATAAAATTGTTATGTAATGTTTTATTTTGTATTTTATTTAGTTTTTCTGTAACTGATCAAATAATCATTTCCTTTGATTTAAGTTTAAGGGTAATTTTTTTTTTTGTCAGCAACAAAAACAGATTCACGAAGATTCTGCGAACCACACCGGTAACTCCACATCTATATGAACGACCAGCGACGGTTGTTTCCTTGCACTACGTGCAAGACTGTCTGTCTTTGAGTTATGCGTCCATGGTATGTGAATGATCTCTGAGCTGTAGAAACTTCTTTTCAAAATTGTTATGTCTTCCAAATAGCTTACAAAGGCTAGCTACTCCTCTGATTCCGAAACCATCTTCACCAACTAAGAACAATCTGTTACAAATGTAACCGATAACTCTCTGAGATTCCTCATACATTCCATTGCCCATATGAGAGCCTCTATCTCTGAGTGTAATGGCGACTGACTCGCTCTTGTATTCCTTGCTCCCATTAGTCCCTCAAAACCCTCCAGGGTACTATATCATCCTTGTCCTGAGTATAATTCCTGATTTTTTCAAGATCCGTCCGTAAAACACCATCTACCTGGTATATTCGGAATTATCGATGATACCGATAATCGGGTATGATCCATTCCTTGAGTCGGGGGGTTTTGTGCTTCCGCCCAAAGTATTGATTATGTTTCTGTCAATTTGAGCGTATCTCTCGGGTCCATATCCAAATTACTAAAAACTTTATTGTTTCTTCATTTCCGTATATACCAGAGAATCCATGCAAAATGATGATCCTCCATATCCGGGGAGACTCTCCAAAACAAATAATCCATATTAGTAATAATTGATTGAATTAATTATTCTACATTGTTTTATTCTAAAAATGAGCCAAAAACTATACTAAACAGTAAAGTCTACGGCGATGGCAAAGAAAAAAACAGTTACATAGAGGTAAGATGTTATCCACCTATGTACATAAACTACATATTATATATAAATATATAACTAAATTAAAAACAAACTAAAAATAAATTGTCAATTAATTTTTGTACAACTCTCAATTTTCTTGTTAGGCACTAGGCCCAGTCAAAGTGTATAAAAAGAGCAAAAAACAAACGAAAACAAAAAAAAACATTTTTCCTCTTTACCAACTCCTGACCAAAAGAAGAACGTAACCCTAGATCTGCGGCGCCCCCGATGTCCGGTGCCCACTCCCGGAGTCAGAGGTCTCTCTCCTCCCTGCCTATGTTTTCCTCTTTGCCCTCTTGGGAGGATCCTCTTTTGCCGGCGAGATGCGCGGCGCTTCTGGTGTACGGCGAAATCCACTACCTCAGATCTGACTGAGGCGAAGACGAGGAAGGTCGGAGTAAGCCGGAAAGCTGGAACGACGGCGATCCGTACGAAGGGGAATCTCCAAGAGGTTTGGCTTTTAGGGTTCGTTTTGTGGAAGGCCGAAAATCGTTTTCTCTTTTTGATTTTTCGCTTTCAACAACGAGATGGTGGCACATGGCTTCGTCTTTGTCATCCATTCTTGTAGATCTGGACGTCGATGGTTCAGAGTTGAAAGGAATGTGGTGAGGTCTGGGTGCAGGGAACAACTTGGCGCGTGGGTGGTCATGTCGCATAAAACCTCGCCATGTGAACGTTTGAAGGATCTTCACTTCGACGGAGTGACCGGAGTTCAGAAGGTTAATGTGTGTTGGCTGGTTTGGCTTCAGTTTTCATGTGTTGCTGAGCTTCTCGCAATCGTATAGGGTCGTCTATGTCCCTGACGGAGGTTCAGAAGGAAAGCGCTTCATCTTGGACAAGCGAGGTCTCGACTAATGGCGTGAATGCATCCTTCAGATGAAGTTGTACTCCGGTTCTCGGAAGAAGAACGTGTAAAGACTCAGGCTTTCTTTGCTTGGTCAACGAGGGAGTTCTTGTCTTGGCTGTGAACACGTTATGAAGTACATCATTCGCAGTACCGATGTGATTGTCATATCTGGTAGATGTGCTTCTTCTTCAGTTTGAAGGTTCTCTGGATCGTGATTGAAGCCTCACTCTCAACCCGAGTTTCATTTGGGATTGGTGGGCTGGTAAAGCAGAACCCGAAAGCCTTGGTTACGGGTACCTTGCTTTGTTTGTCCGATCCCGAGCAAAATAGCAAAGCCTTAGTTTCTGGCCATCAGGAAACAACTGAGTGGGATATGCGTCAATTGGTGTTTTAGCGGTTGGTCTTGCACAACATTCTGATCATTCGGCATCAATCTCTCCGGGCTAATTTGGAGTCTCATATTCAGTTTATCTTGGTGGTTTAGAGATAGCTTTGTAATCTTGCTTTTTAATGGTAGAATTAGGTGGTTCAAGAGACGGTTCACTCTGAGTTTGTAGAGTGAATTTGTTCTCATTCTGGTTACAAGAGTACAATAGAGAGTTTGATTAGATAGCGTAGGATCCATAGACGTGTTTCTAGGTGGTACTAAATCACTACATTGTCTTGTGGTTGAATCTCTGATGAGGTCTAATTCCATTGTAAGACTTTGTTGGATAATGAAAGTTGAAGTTGAGAAAAAAAAAAGCGTATAAAAAGAGCTCTAGCGTAGACGAGTTTTTCTCTCGTCCATAGGTTAATTAATTGTTTTTCGTATCTAAGCCCGGCTAGTCCATCTGGAAGCAGCTAGTCCACCTGGAAGGTTCCATCTGAAAGTGGCTAGTCCACTTTTGTAACGGTACTATTAAAAAATAATCAATGGCATAAATGTTTTCTGAGTATATTATAGACCCAGTTGGTTACTTTTTTCGCTTTTTCCCACAGCTCGTAAAAAGATAAATATGTTAGAGCATCATTAACCATCTCTCTTAAGTGGGTTTTTCAGGAGTGGGTCGTACAATTTTAATAAAAACCGCCTCTTAATGCTCTTTGGTAAGGGGCGCCTCTAACTCGGTTCTTGCATTGTTCACAGGTTTTACTGACGCGTGGCGGCTCGCGATTGATTCTTCTTTTTTCTATCAAAAAAAAAATTCACCTAAAAACTCGTTCAAAGGTTAATCATGCTCTAAATTGGGGGTTCTTGGAGTAGGATTCTTAGCGGAATATAAGAACCCGTCTCTTAACTTTTAACTAAAAAAAACTAAAAACCGGTTTTTAAATAAGAGTTTTAAAAACCAGTTCTTAAGTTAAAAGTTAAAAGACAGATTTTTATATTTCGATAAGAACCTCACTCTAAAAATCTTCGATAATCATGGTCTTATCTTCTTATAGATGGATACTTTCACTTTCTTTATGAAACTATGATTGGACGTGAATTCCCAAAACCTTCCAGCTTTTCTTCCTGACAAAGCATTAACTATATCATGTCTGCTTTTAATCCAGTTATTTTTTTCAAAAATGTTGTATCTAGAACTTGCTAGCATCATATTTTCAAAAATAGATTTATAACAAATAAATAAATATTAAAATCGAATTTTAAAAAATCAAAAAAAAATTAAAAAGATTTTGAATTTTATTTAAATATTGTTTTATATATCCATAGAAAAACTAAATTATCATTTATCTTCTTAATGAATGTTAGTTAATCACTTTGGTATGTGCTATTTTAAGAATAATACATGTTATAGGGTGAATTGAAGTTATTTCTCAGTTTTATTTAAGTTTATAATAAGAATAAATATGTTTTGGTCTTGAAACATAGATATTGAATTTTTTACTAAGAATTTATATTTCTCCTTTCTTGTATTTATCACTAGTTTGATAATTCATGTGTCAAATTTATTTGGAAAATATGACACTACTCCTTCTGTTTCTTTTAAATTTCGTTGTAGAGAAAAAAATTTGTTTCAAAATAAATATTATTTTAATGCAAATTTTATTAATTTTATAAGTTATATAGTTTTTTATATTCTCCAGTATAGTTGAAATGTGTGGTTATGTGTATAGATAATACTAATATTTTATTTAAAAAGTATACAAAATTAAATATTTTTTTATTCTATATGCACAGATTAAATGAATGGAGTGTTATCTAAGAGACTAACAATTTGTTTGTTTTTTATGTTCTTGTCATTTAGAATATTCTTCGAAGACAGTTGGGGTTTCGCAGGATATTTAATATAGTTTTGGTTGGATAAAATTCACATGCCGTATTCAATACTTCTAAAATCATATGAAAACGATGCAAAACATTCACACTGAATAACTGTACCGACAAGGAGTTCCGTTTTCAACTAAAAGCCTTGGACTCTACGGCTTTCCCAGATCGCTTTCAATTTTAACTATTGACTGAGACGACCGACACTTTTTTTACAACCAATTTAGTACTTGGCTAAGCTAGAAGTGTAAGCGACCTATCACAGTTAAACCTCTAACTGATCGTTCAGCCCGTCTGATACTTAGAAATATGTCTTCTACACACTCAAAAACCAATCGTTTCAACCAAACATTCATGAGTTTTTGAAGACCGATGTCCATTATAACTTTATAAGTATACTCTAGTAAGTAGTAACTAAGCGAAATTAAGTTTTCAAGTTCTTTGAGAGACACATCCCATGCACAAACATAAATTCTACACATGCAGCTTATATAATTAATTAGCTTGAAATAAAGTTTATTTGAGCTGATCTTGGAGAATATATACACATAATTTTGGAAGCTTTGTCGGTGACATGCCACTAATCTATATTATAATGATTGAGTTTTTGCTCTCTCCTCAGCGTGCCACGTCAGCATTTTGTGGGTCCTACTTTTAAAAAGTGTGAAAAAGTGTCAAGTTCATGGCTTGAACCCGGGTAATTGAGATATAAACACCAACATTTATACCACCAAACTAAAGGATACTTTGTACATTGATGACCGAAACTCTATATTATAATGATTGAGTTTTTGCTCTCTCCTCAGCGTGGCACGTCAGCATTTTGTGGGTCCCACTTTTAAAAAGTGTGAAAAAGTGTCAAGTCCATGGCTCGAACCCGGGTTATTGAGATATAAACACCAACATTTATACCACCAAACTAAAGGATACTTTGTACATTGATGGCCGAAACTAATATATATTTATGAAGGTCGGAAACCCTTGCTTCTTCGGTTTTCTCTGTGGGCCGGGCCTAGGGAAGGAAAATAATAT
>NC_027750.1:30366988-30370485 GCF_000695525.1 Brassica oleracea var. oleracea
TTGAGGTTGATAGGTGCTCAAGCATGTAAAAGATAACTGATCATTCATTCCTCATTCGTTTCATCTCACCAACTATTATTGATGAAGTCATCACAGATGCTCCTAAGATCAATCTCCAGTCATAATTAGATTGTTCGACAATTTTCCAGTGATTGCGAACACAAACCTAGAACTCCCAGGTATATTATCATATTGCATCTGGGTTTATATTATGTTTCGATATCATAACTGATATTTAAACTTGCATATGTGGTTGGGCAAATCCGTTCTGTCCAGGGCTATGACCTTACCAAAGAAACAACCCGAGTCGTTATCCGTCTCCTCATTGATACGTAAGAAACAATCAACACACAATTCATTTTATATTATTATCTATATTGTGCTAACATCATAATCAAAATATTTTCTACCCAAAATATGTGGTCGCCTATTTACCTCTCTTACTTATCAAACTAATGTTACACAAACCTTTATTTTACAGCTTAAAAGAAACCACGACATCCCAAACAATCAAAACACCAAAAACTAGAATTCCAAAAAAGACAAATCATTAATGATCACCTCTCTTTTTTGTCTAATCTTAGAAATAAACTTCAAAACAAATATACCAAATCAATCACCTCAACTAAAACTCAACGACAGATACATCGAGTCAGCGAAACAAATACAAACTACACGGCCAACTATTTAACAATTTACAAACTTACTTTCGCAAAGAAGAAGACGAAGACGACAACCAAGATCACTGAAATTACCTAAACAAAAAAACAGAGTAAATTACGAACTCTGATAAATACAACTAACAATGATTTTTGTTTACATATTACCCATCAAATAAAAGAGAAACAAACACAACCAAACCAGAATATACAAGATAAAATCCCGACAGACACAAAGGCGGCAACAACATCTCAACCTGCTCACTCCTCTTGTCTTATAAAAACAGCTTACATGCCCAATGTCAATAGGTCAATGTTATTGCCTTCTTATGAGAAATACATAAATTCGTTTAAAACCCATTAAGGCCCAAATACTCAGAACTGTTTATAGTTATTTCTACAAGTCTTCATGTATTTGTTTTAAAAGTCCGTTAAGAGCAACAAGTTTAAAAATAAAAAAGAAACATATAACAAACATAATAAGGATAATAAAAATTATTACTTAATACACAAAACTTACACAACTAAACTGGAGAAAAAATATCCAGAAACAAAAAGTACTCTCAACAACTTTAATATAATTTATGTACTCTTAATAGTACAAAAAACAAATTAAAAAGACAAACAAACAATAAGTCTCAGTGACACATCAAACAACACCACAAACTATACCAATCACATTACTAACACAGTTTAGTACTTCATAAGTGGAGAACAATGCATACACAATTCATCATCACAACTCTAACCCTATAACAATAAAAAAAAACTTGAAAACAACTCAAAAAGCAAAATTCACAACTACAATAACCCTATCAAATATTGAGATGAAACAAAAAATTTGTCCACAACTCCGCGCTTGCGCGGGGGCAATGCTCCTAGTTGCTACAAATAGAATAGTACACTACATACCGATCTTTAACGTCCAAGAAATAACTTAGAACAAATAAAGTGATAAAAATATACTTTATGGCTGCCCTTCCAAACAAAATAAAATTAACTAGCATGAGCTTCTGCAATAAATGAAGAACATGGTGAATCTACTAAGCAACAAACGAGGTTTTGATCTTACTTTGAGAGACCTGTGCAAATCGAAGTCAGATTAAATTAAAACATCTTGCTTGACAATAACCTTAGAGTCTCGAGAGATATACACATTTCCACGAATTTGTAGTTTATTAAGTACTAGAGTGTGAATGGAAAGGCAGGATAAAAGCAGATCATATGCATCTGCCTTTTCTCTGTAATTTATTGCCAATCACCTTTTTATAACAATTTAAATAGTAGGACAGGAGAACTGCACATATCCAATTTTTTTTTATCTTTTTCTGCTAAAAAGCAGTTGTCCTGCAGTTTACTCCACTTTTGCAGTTGTTCAACTATTTTTATTTTTTCTTACCATTACATGATTTTTTCTAAATTAACTTAATTGAAACTCTTTAATTAAATAACACCAACTATTAAAAATATATTCACTCTCGCACACTCCACGTTGAAGCTGTTTGTCACACCTTCTCTTATAATATGTGTCAATCAAAATGATAAAAGGGATCTATTTTTTTAAAGGGATCCATTTCTCATCTTTATATGTTCGTATTTAATATATGTATGTATTAAATTAGAATAATATATATATATATATATATGAGAATACTTATTTAAGAAAAAATATACAATAAATATTAATAAAATATATATCATTAATTAAAAATTAATATGATTTTGTATTAGTCAACTAAAGTAATAAATCTAATTTTTATAGATGTAGTTTTACCTTATATATAATAATTATTCTAATAAATATATTCATAAACTATACATATATAGATTTTGTTTCTTTCACTTTATTCATATAAATATAGTTCACAAAGTTTGACATTAAAAATTGTAAATACATAATATGATAAAATTGTTATAACATACTTAATAATATAATTTTCTCTAATTTGTTAATGGTTATCTCACACTAATATTATTTGTGTTGTTTTTAATTTATAGATATTATGTCTAATAACCGACAAACACACAATATTTTTCGATATTGTTTATATTTTTTATACATTATGTATTTTAGTGTAATTTATTATTTAAATATATATTATATATTTTGAATTGTTTTTGTCATTCATAATTATAATAAATTATTTGATATGTTTTGATATTTACTTGATCTGCTTTGATATGTATCTCTCACGCATCATTCGCTTGATATAAATTTTTCCTGCATGATCTGCATCTCTCCTGCATGATCTGCTTCATATGCACTTGTTCTGTTTGATCTGCATGATCCGCTTGATCTGCACTGCTTGAACTGCATTGCTTGAACTGCTTTTACCATTCGAACCGCTAGTATTGCAAAGACTTGTTATCTAATTTATCAGCAAGTAGTATGCATCGTAATCAGAGAGAATATTGGCACTCAACCAAAATAAACGAAAATAAAAAGAAGTAATAACGGGGGACCTATACGATATCGCATCCAATGAAAGAAGTTTCAAATTAGACATTTTAAAGCAATTGATATGATTACAATAAAGAAACTACATGTTTATTCGCTAATTGTTATAAGATAAGCATTGAAATGATCATCCACTTCTTTACCAAACTCAAGCACTATGATCAACCACTCCTTTACCAACTCAAGCACTATGATCATCTACTCATCAAGCACTATGATCACCCACTCATTTACCAAATTAAGCACCATCTTTGTTATTTTATGTATTGTTGTTCACTATAAATACCATCACTCATCTCACTCTTTTGTACACCATAAACAAGAACAAGAGTTTATAATCAAACACCATTACATCTTCTTCTTCTTCCTTATAATAAACT
>NC_027750.1:30373407-30380958 GCF_000695525.1 Brassica oleracea var. oleracea
TTTACCAACTCAAGCACTATGATCATCTACTCATCAAGCACTATGATCACCCACTCATTTACCAAATTAAGCACCATCTTTGTTATTTTATGTATTGTTGTTCACTATAAATACCATCACTCATCTCACTCTTTTGTACACCATAAACAAGAACAAGAGTTTATAATCAAACACCATTACATCTTCTTCTTCTTCCTTATAATAAACTATCTCCCTTATATTAGTGTTATTTGCTTCCTACGGGTATTAAATTCTACTCTTATTTAAATTTCTAGATACTATAAATTATAAGTTATTTCATAACACTAATAACTTTTTACAAGCCAAAAAGTTATCTTCTGATTTGAAATCTGACCCAAGGTTTCTTCCAAGTTCCAACTTGTCCATACAACTCTTTTGTTTTCTTGTCTTTCATTCTATCTGTATGATCACATATAATCAAAATTATTTTACTTGGTTGGGGGATATCATCAGTCAAAGCGAACCACTGATCTGATTTTTGTTTTTGTTTTCCTGGATAGATTTCTACTTCTAAAGCACAGAGTTATCTATTTAATAGGGCTGGACGCGGATCCGATATCCGGATTTTTAAAGGTATTTGTGATTTGCTTCGTATATGTTACGGATATCTAATTTTTTTATTTGTTTTGTTTCGAAAAAATACGGATATCCGGAAAAACGGATATCCGAAAAATAAACAGATATTTGCGGATATTTACGAATACTTACGGATATCTCATCCGCTTTGATTAATACAAATAATCTTGAAAAAATAATACAAATTTATTTTTTAATATATTTTTTTTGCATGATATACAAAATAAAAACTAAAAGAATAGTGAAACTACATACTTTGTAAATTTTAAACTTAGTTAACAATTATAATAACACAAAACTTAAGAAAAAAGTTATAATTGTTTTATAAATTTTTTCTCTTATTTTTTATGTAATACTTTTATATAAGTAATAATGTGAATAGAGTTTGTCAAATCGTATGTTATAATAATAATTATATAAACTTATACATTTAAAACATTAAGTATAATCAAAATGTATATATATTTATATATTTCTGGATCACAGCAGATATCCGCTTCTCAAAATTTTGATATTTGTGATTTGCTTCGATTTTAACGGATATTGATTTTTAGTATTTGCTTTGCTTCGAAAGTTTACGGATATCCAGAAATTTCGGATCGAATCGAGACGAATAACGAATCGAATCAAATTTAACGGATAAAATGTCCAGTCCTACTATTTAATACATGTATTTTAATCTTGCAGTAGAATATTGGATAAAGAAAAGGTAAGTTTTGGCTCTACTGTTTTGTAATATGTTTAGAAGTTAGAACTAAAGCGGAGGTGTAGCTATAGAACTTAATTTGTCTTTTTTACTTAGATTATGATGTTTAACTTGTTCGATATTGTCCATTTCTCTCACCACTAAGTCTGGATCATACCTATATACTATGGTATATATCACCGAATAAATATTTTTAATAAAAGCTGTGTGCACTCGAGATTTTTGGATGAATTGCAAGTACCTGATTACAATGATAGCAGACTCACAAACGTGGTCAAATTTCTCAGCTGAATTGAAGGTCATTCAAATTCTCCAAATATGTTTTTCGGATTTCAAAATCAACTACTTCCCAAAGATGCAAAATGGAATTGCTGATTCGCTAACTAGGAATGCCCGTTCTTTTCATAGATCTTTGTGTTTTATTGGTTGTTCTATTCCGGTCTGGTTATCCAAACCAACTCAAGTTTAAGTAATAGAACAGCCGTTTGCCGAAAAAATAAAATAAATAAAAGCTGTACATTTTTTAATCTCGGGTAAAAGACTAAATAAACTTTATAAAAAGATTTAAATCTCAGGTTTTATAGAAAAACCTTTGCTAGGGAGTAGGGCCGGGATGAATATTGGTTCATGTATTCAAGACTGATATTGCATATCTTTAGTTTTGCTACATATATACGATCAACGAGTAGATATCTTTAGGAAATGTTTAAAATGACTTCAAAATAATATAAGCTAAGGGTACAATATTACTTGAAACGAATTGATTCTTTCGTACTCGTTTATATATACATACCTACTTGAAACTTTGCAAGTCCAGAAACAAGCTGCAGAAATAACTATGCCAGTCTTTAAATTTGATTTGAATTCATCGCTTTATTCATGTTACTGCAATAAGTCGATACTCATGGTGATCTGATCTGATACTCATGGTGATCTGATCAGATCTAGCTGTGACAAAAAAAAAGGTATACTATATACTTTTGATTTTTATTTTTTTGCGCAGAATTCAATCATCTTGTGAAAACGCGTGGACTAACTATTTTATAGCTTTTGTCCTAAAAGGGCTTCATTTATTTTCAACCTGTACTGTTTTAATATTTTTATAATAAGTTGATCACACCCCAATCTCACAATATATGATAATTATAGAACACAATGTAAAAGTCAGCAAATAAAATTGCCTCGAATGTTGACAATACGAACATGCAGAGGGACTCACATGGGCACATTTTCCTGTCCCTTACACCACAAGACAAACAGAAGTGGGGTTGTCCTCTTGCTTAACCAGTTAACCAATGTGTTAAACTACCTTAATTATTTGAACCATTTGGTTATATACTTTGACAAGGAAGGTCCATTACTTTACTTATTATTATTCTTCTTCTTATTAACAAAAAATAAAGTATGCACACTTACTGTTAAGTCTTAGAACAGCCGCTACTATTCTATTAAAAATCCAGTCGGTTAAGTTTTTTTTTTTTTTTTTTTAAAAAAAAGGCTTTCTCCAGTTGGTTAAGTTCATGTTTTACAATCTCAAATGTTATCTTCGCTTATTTTTTACGTACCTCACATGCTTCTTCTTTTATTATATCGAAGAGTGCTGTTGATATACTCAACTTGACTAAGAAAACATTAAGTATAGTAAAATCTATTTACTTTAATATACCATTTATTAAAAAAGCTTAAACTTACATGTTATTAGATTTGACTAAGGTTGTTTATATATATATCTATCAATAAATTGTTTCAATTATAGTTAATATATATATTTATCTATACCTCTTCTAATTTGTTATCTTTAAATATAAAATTGAGCAAAAATTTTAAAATGAGAATCTGATTGAATACAATTTGAAATCATCACCATAATGTATCTATAAAGATAAAGAACCCGACTTTAATATCTAGTGATAATGAAAAAACTAATAAACAGATATTGACTATAAATATAAGTAAATAACACAAAGACTTGATAACAAAAGAAAACTCTGTAAGAAATGGAGAACAATCTAACTTTATCCAATGTGGCATAAGCCTAACTAGCAAATCCTTCTTGTATTTCGGGTAAATTTACACTCGTGTTTACGAACCAAAGTCACACCATACACAAGTACAGCAATATTCTTTGTTTTTTCTTGTGGGGTAAAATACAACCAAACTTATTTATTTATTTTATTTTATATATTAACTCGTTATGTATATTATATATTTATATTTATTAGAGCATCATTAACACAGAGTTCTTAGTACAAGGTTATTAGCAGAATATAATAACCCGACTCTTAACTTTTAACTGAAAAAGTTAAGAATCGGTTATTAAATCTCTTATTTAAGAACCGACTCTTAACATTTTCAGTTAAAAATTAAAAATCGAGATATTATATTCTGTTAAAAACCTCGTAATAAGAACCATGCGGCAATGATGATCTTACAGAGAAAATGGGTTCCGACCAGCAAAATCTCTCTCTTTCTCTTTATAAAATCATCAAATCGTTCCTTCACTTTGGTTTCAGGGCTCAAAAACTCTCTCAAACCCTCTAAGTCCTCCCTTAAAATAATAATTGTAACATTTTTCTTCTAGCCCCTTCTTGGATCCAGGGAGAAGAATCCACATACAAATCTAGATCAGTAAGAGTTCCTATAAAAAGACGAAAATGCCCCCATCGGCGACGGCGGATACAAGCAAGACGGGGAAGCTGGAGAGGTACAACAGCTACCTCCGCAAGATCCACAGCACCAAAGTCCTCAATGCTTCTTCCAAAGTCCTCTTCCGAGCAACACTGCTCGTCGCTCTCGTCCTCCTCCTCCTCTTCGCATTCAACTACCACCCACTCTCCGACAGCCGCGCCGCCGCATCGCACCACCTCCACCGACGCAGCTTCTTATCCACCGGAATCTTCTCCTCCTCCTCCTCCTCTTCCGCTTGGGAGAAGCGCGTGAGGCAATCCTCGACAGCAAAACGACAGCACGGTCTCTCCGTCCTAGTCACCGGAGCAGCCGGGTTCGTCGGGTCCCACTGCTCCATCGCCCTAAGAAAACGCGGCGACGGAGTCTTAGGGTTCGACAACTTCAACGACTACTACGACACGTCACTCAAAAGAGCAAGACAAAACCTCTTAGAGAAGCAACAAGTGTTCATCGTCGAAGGCGACCTCAACGACGGGCCCCTCTTGCGCAAGCTCTTCGACATCGTCCCTTTCACTCACGTCCTCCACTTAGCGGCTCAAGCCGGAGTTCGCTACGCCATGAAGAACCCTCAGTCCTACATCAGCTCGAACATCGCCGGTCTCGTGAACCTCCTCGAAGTAGCCAAAGCGGCTAACCCTCAGCCCGCGATCGTATGGGCCTCGTCGAGCTCCGTGTACGGGCTCAACACCGAGAACCCCTTCTCCGAAGATCACAGGACGGACCAGCCGGCGAGTCTTTACGCGGCCACGAAGAAAGCAGGGGAGGAGATTGCGCATACTTACAATCACATCTACGGTCTTTCGTTAACCGGACTCCGGTTCTTTACGGTTTACGGTCCTTGGGGAAGACCGGACATGGCTTACTTCTTCTTCACTAAAGCCATACTCCACGGGAAGTCGATAGATATTTATAGAACTCAGGACAATCAAGAAGTGGCGCGTGACTTCACCTACATCGACGATATCGTTAAAGGATGCGTCGGTGCGTTGGACACGGCGGAGAAAAGCACCGGAAGCGGCGGAAAGAAGCGAGGGCCGGCTCAGTTGCGTGTTTACAACCTCGGGAACACTTCTCCGGTTCCTGTCGGGAGATTGGTTTCGATATTGGAAGGTTTGTTGGGCACGAAAGCGAAGAAGCATCTGATCAAAATGCCTAGAAACGGTGACGTGCCATACACGCATGCGAATGTGAGCTTAGCGTATAGAGACTTTGGGTATAAACCAACGACGGATCTCGCGACGGGGTTGAGGAAGTTCGTCAAGTGGTACGTTGGTTATTACGGGATACAGCCGAGGGTAAAAAAGGAAAACTCTCACGCCGATGATTCCGCTTAATAATCTCTCTCTCTCTGCTTCATTATCATCAACATGCTTGATTTTTCGTTTTACAAAAAAAAAATATTTACAGGGACAGATTTCTGTTTTTTTTTTTCCTTTTTTTTTATTTTAAAATGCCAAAACTCATTAATGTGTGGGAATTTAATTGCCACAGGCTGTATGTTATAATAGACAGATATGTGGAAGGAGAAATGAAAAAAAGAGAAAGAAAAAGGGGGTATAGTTGGATATATAATCAAGTGGGGTTTGTTATGTAATAAATGATGGGTTAACGATCTTGCTGGAAAGTGTTTATTAGAGAGCAGATCTTACCTGTTGGATTTTTATAATCAAGGAATGAAACATGTGATCTGTTATCAACTGTAATATAAAATATTTATTCTCCTTTTCTTTTTCTTTTTCTTTTTCTTTTTTTGCCTTTTCTCTCCTTCACTTCTATAGATTTGATTTTTTATTTCTTTACTATTTCATGCCAAAAAGGAGTATAAATGAATTGAACTAAACCGGAAGTAACCGGATTTGACTCGACAAAAAAACTTTATTGTGCAATAACGAATTGCAATAAACCAAAAAGAGAAAGGAAGAGGACCATTGGCATTGGACCCATCAATCCATATTCCAGTTTTCGGTGTTGTTATCTTTCTTTTCTTTTTCTTATTGATTCATTTTGTGTTTACCAATTTTAGCCTTTATTTTCTGTATAATAAATCGATACAATATCTTACCATTTTTTATTTAACTCGAAGGAGAGCCTACAACTGGTTGATCGTTTACAGCCAACATGCGTGAGGTACCAGTCCACACCTAGTTGCAATAGTAGTCCAAACAGAAAAATTGAAACCACATTCAAAAAATTAAATGGTTTCTTGATTCAGTAGTAGCATTGCATAAGATATAAGCCTAAGATTGTATAAGATCTCAATATAAAGAACTCTTTTTATTAATCTCTTTTAAGAAAACATTCAAAAATCTCAAGTTTCTCAAACACAATCTCTAAGACTCTCAAAGGTATGCAACACTCTTGCAACTCTTTATATAGAGATTATATTTTCTAAATTCATTCGGAAACTAACCATCCTAATCCTAACTCAATTATGATCGGTGTAACTTGGATCCCAACTTAACTTCATGTTTATCTCCAACATAAGAAACAAGCCGGGCTCACTTACATACCTCAAGCAGTCATTATATCCCTTGCTGGGCACCTATTCAACATAAAAACCAAGTCAAAAAGTTGACTTGGAATTACATAGGAGGTCCAAACTAGTAATGACCAAGGCACCGTTGGCATAGATCCCCTGAGTTTGCTGTAAATTACCCATGTGGAGTAGCAGTTGCAGATTTTCTCATCCACCTCCCATTCATAATAATCGGGCTATTGAGTTATATAGTCAATGTTGTCAAGTGTATTTTTTATGGATAGTTGATTCTCTGTTATATCAGGTGGAAGGCGTCACTGTCCTTCGCTAGATAGAAGAAAAGTGTTGGTGTGGATGCGATTCCTAGTGTTACCGAACCATTTGAAAGGAAACATTGAAGACTACCAAAATATGACCAATGGTCAGTCCAGAACCTACTGCTGACCCCTTAGTTTTATCCATGGAAACATCTCATGCCGCAACAAAAGTTTTATCCATGGAAACATCTCATGCCGCAACTAAAGTAACTTATTCGCTAGCCAAGAATGAGACTTGTTTCCTTTCATGATCCAAAAGTTGTTGAGTCTACCTTGGTGATATCTTCTCAATTTGCATTGTTTTAACCATTCATTCTTGCACATGTTGATCATTTAGGATAGCATTTAGATATGTTTAGGTTGCATTGCATTACATATGTCCTTATTAGGTGATGGAGATTTCAAATGGTGACTTTGGAGCATCTAGAGATGGTTTGGAAGCAAAATTGGTGATTCTCGAAGAAGAGACGCAGAGGTTAAGTGTCTCAGCGGCCTCGTGACGTCCCAGCGGCCTTTTGGCCCATCGAGAAGCAGCTGCAAGTGCTGGAGAAACGGAGACAAAGTGTGGCAGCGGCCTTGTGCAGCGGTGTCCTAGAGCCGCTGGAGACGCTCGAGAGATGAAGACTCGAGAAATGGAGAGAAGTATGGGAGCGGCCTAACGCAGCGGTGAACCGAAGCCGCTGGAAAAATAGCTCATCCCCTGCCGCATTTGTACTTGTCGCAGCGGTGTGATGCAAGGAAGTGAAGAAGCCGCTGCGAGTGCCCCA
>NC_027750.1:30382453-30382908 GCF_000695525.1 Brassica oleracea var. oleracea
CCACAGCGCCAAGCTCGTGCCATTGGAGCCTATGATCAACCTCACATTCATGGTCATAGGTTGGGAATCAGAGCACCAGCTGTGGAGAACAACAACTTCGAGATCAAGTCAGGACTGCTCAACACTATAGAGAACAACAAGTATCATGGTATTGCTGCTGAAGACCCTTTTGATCACTTGTACAAGGTTGATCAGTACTGTGGCTTGTCTAAGACAAATGGTGTTTCTGAAGATGCTTTCAAGCTGAAGCTATTTCCTTTCTCTTTGGGAGACAAGGCACATCAATGGGAGAAGACTCTTCCAAGTGACACTGTCACTACTTGGGAAGATTGCAAGAGAGCTTTCCTAGAAAAGTTCTTCTCTACTTCAAAGATAGCTAAGATCAGGAACGAAATCTCCGGGTTTCAACAAAAAGGTCTAGAGAGCTTCAGTGAAGCATGGGAGAGGTTCAAGGG
>NC_027750.1:30385531-30387270 GCF_000695525.1 Brassica oleracea var. oleracea
GTGCAGCCACCAGATTGGGATCTCCCCTTTGAGATCATGTGTGATGCAAGCGACTATGCTGTGAGAGCTGTTCTTGGTCAAAAGAAGGACAAGAAGACTCATGTGATCTACTATGCGAGTAAAACTCTTGATGAAGCCCAAATGAAGTATGCTACAACTGAGAAGGAGTTGCTAGCCATTGTCTATGCCTTTGAGAAGTTCAGAAGCTACTTAGTTGGGTCAAAGGTCATAGTCTACACTGATCATGCTGCATTGAGACACCTCATGGCCAAGAAGGATACTAAGCCAAGGCTGTTGACGTGGATCTTGCTGCTATATGGAACAAGGATGGTGGAGACTTTACAGTCAATGGACAGAGGGTTAATCTCTACATGGGAGCCACAACAGAGGATTAGAGAACCTCGGTTCCTCTCTCCGACCCCATTCCCGCCTAACCAAAAAGAAAGGGAGTCAAGTTAGAGACTTAAAACAAGCTCACTTGGGAGGAAGTCCCATGTCTATCCTTGTACATATTTTTATCTTTCAGTTTTTCTATTTCTAGTATGTCTTTGGTTATTTTTCTGTGTCTATCAGATCATCAAGTCCAAAAGGAGAAGTTGTGGACATGAACAAGGTGTAGGGAGGTTCAAAACGCTCACAGCGGCCACGCACAGCGGCCCTCACACACCGCTGCGACCAAACGAGAAGATGAGAAATATGCTTCATGTGTCACAGAGGTCTCTCGGAGCGGTCTACTCAAGCGGCTGTGAAAATACTCTACTCCCTGCCCGATTCGTACTTGTCGCAGTGGTCTGTGAGGTTTCGTGGCATGAAGCCGCTGTGGGAGTTGCAGCGGCCTATTGGAGCGGTGTCGAGTGACCGCTGCGGGTTTAAATCACGCGAACCGACGTCGATTTCCGGTTCAATTCAACTTAACCGGATCGAAATCATCAACCAGTCGCGAGCTACTCCTTCTTCTTCTCCAAAATCGTATCTCTCTTTCTCCCTTATCACAAAACTTCATACTTTCATTCTCCAAAGCTTAAGAACTCATAACTCTCTCAATTCTACACCAAATTCGTTGATTCAAGTTGCTATCTCCGTGATTTCACTTCGACTTTTCATTTCTCTACCCTTGTTTATCTGAAACAAGCTAAGGTATAGAGAAATCGCCATCTAATTTTCGCATTCAAAATTTCCAACTTTTTTCAAAGTGGTTGCATGGTTGATTTCTTGTTCAATACTCGTTAATTATGTCCTTTTAGGCTTGATTGATGAGTTGGATAGATGAAAAACGAGTCTAATTGAGCTGAATTAGGATTTGAAAAAGTTAGGGTTCATATTGGGGGTTTTCGAAAATTGACATGGGAGTGATTGTTTGATGTTAGAATTGGGTCTATTGAGTTATATAAGATGAATATGAACGCCCCATGTTGCTTCTGAACTTATTAACTCTTCACAAGCTTTAGTTTGTTTCTTATTGATCGTATCACTTGTACATTTTTGAGCTTGTTGATAGCATGACATGGGGAAAGATCGCGGACCCGTAACTGATCGCATTGTGGATGTAGGCACTTCGTCTCGAGCTGGGACAAGAACCAACCCACCACGAGCAGGCCGACCAACGCCAAACCCACCAGCTCAGGTTTACCGGCGCAAAGCTCCACAGCGAAAAGAAAAGTCGCCAGCTGAAAGAGCGACATTGGAGGCAGAGATCGAAGAGATGATAGAAGAGGGTCTTAGAGCTGAGACTGAAGATG
>NC_027750.1:30387563-30388683 GCF_000695525.1 Brassica oleracea var. oleracea
TAGATGAAAAACGAGTCTAATTGAGCTGAATTAGGATTTGAAAAAGTTAGGGTTCATATTGGGGGTTTTCGAAAATTGACATGGGAGTGATTGTTTGATGTTAGAATTGGGTCTATTGAGTTATATAAGATGAATATGAACGCCCCATGTTGCTTCTGAACTTATTAACTCTTCACAAGCTTTAGTTTGTTTCTTATTGATCGTATCACTTGTACATTTTTGAGCTTGTTGATAGCATGACATGGGGAAAGATCGCGGACCCGGAACTGATCGCATTGTGGATGTAGGCACTTCGTCTCGAGCTGGGACAAGAACCAACCCACCACGAGCAGGCCGACCAACGCCAAACCCACCAGCTCAGGTTTACCGGCGCAAAGCTCCACAGCGAAAAGAAAAGTCGCCAGCTGAAAGAGCGACATTGGAGGCAGAGATCGAAGAGATGATAGAAGAGGGTCTTAGAGCTGAGACTGAAGATGAGGTGGAGGAAACACCTGCTCCCAAGCCAGCTAAGAAGCGGAAGAGAGTACCCCCAACCAGCAAACCGACTTCAGCGCAACTCTATGAGCGCCTTTGTGATGACGTCAAATGGAGCCCGATGAGATTTCCAGATGTTGAGGCTCTTCGTACGCTTGGGATCTATGAAGATGTGAGAATGATTCTCCGAAACATGGGCATGGAGTCACTACTTGGTATGAGCTACAGAGTTCATAGGGAGGTCTCTTGTGAGTTCATGTCTACATTCTCAGTTCGATACCAATGCGATGCACATAGGACCGAGGGGTTTGGGCGCATCAGCTTTGAGATCAATGAGAAAACCTACAAGGTGGTTTCAAGAAGCTAAGCTCCATTCTCGGTTTCTCGGAAAACCGTGGGTCGTTTCTACCTGCTAGGTCGGCAATTGTGGATGACATATGGGCAGTGATTACGGGGTGGTCGCGTACAGCGGGAGAGGACAAGAGCAATGACATCTCTAACCCGGGAGTGAGATATGCCCACAAGGTTCTTACTCACACCTTTTACTCACGGAAGGAACCGGGTGGAGCAAACGATGATGAGCTCAAACTTCTGGCTCTTGGACTTCTCCCGATTCTTGAGGAAGGAACGCTACTCCACACCGATC
>NC_027750.1:30388747-30389875 GCF_000695525.1 Brassica oleracea var. oleracea
AAATGAAAAACCGACGCTGTTTATCGGGAGCTTCATTACTCCGATCTTGGAAGCATTTGGGATAGATTTGGGACCTCGGGATCATGCTCCAGCCTCCAATGATCTTGCTTACTTGAAGAAAACCCATTTCCTTACCGGCCAATCTAGCGATCGGTATGGTTACCCCTTTTGGTCCACTGATCTCGAGCCCTTTCGGTATCTCCTCCTACTTTCTAACACAGAGACTGTGTGAACAAAGATTGGGGGATGTATCAAGTATTTGATCATGTTTTCTTTGATGATTTGAGTCTCATGCATTGCATTGTACATATATATATGCATAGAAAAAACCAAAAAAAAATTAATTAAAAAATTTGAAAAACACAAAAAGAAACATGTAGTGCATCACTTGCACTTTTAAGATTGAGTCTAAAGCATATAGGTTGCATTCACTTGCATTGGGAACAATGATTTAAAATGCCTTGCAAAGAACCCTTGTCTAGAACTCAAAATGACACCCTAGTTAAACATATCAAGTAGCTTAAGCATCTCTTGAAAATCTTGTACGCTTCGAGCCTTGAAAAACCTTGTACGCTTCGAGTCTTGAAAACTCTTCTTGAAACTTGTTTGCTTGCTTGATGTTAGCATTGTTCTTAAGATCAGCTCCAATCTAAACTTTGCTTGAATGAACTTAATCTCTCTTGCATATGGGCATTTGCATATTTGATCATGGATCTCATACACATTTGGGTTATCTTATTCCTTCATACCTATCTTTGTTAACCCAAATGGCACTCCTTACCCTAAAAACCTAACCATTCCTTGAGACCAAACATTTAATTGCATGAGTGAGACCTCTTTTGATAGCTTGTCATGTGCAAAATCTTGAGAGTATTGGAGGCGACATAGGTTTATTCTCATCTCTTGCTAGCACAATGAGTTAGCATTTGGGGATGGTGAGAGGGGTTTGTGTGTTTTAAATTTCAATATCTTGGGTTTGGAGAGTGAGAAAGATGAGAGATATGAAAATAAAGCTCGTAGGGATATATAAAAAAAAGAAAAAAAAATAATAATAAGAAGCTCTTGATTATGTAACAAAGAACCTTCCCCCTAATAAAAAAAAAAGAGATCAAAAAGAAGTTGGGGAAT
>NC_027750.1:30390739-30419585 GCF_000695525.1 Brassica oleracea var. oleracea
GAAGAAGCCGCTGCGAGTGCCCCAGCGGCTAGGTGGAGCGGTTTCATGTGGCCGCTGCGAGTCAAGAAAGTCAACATATTTCGTGTTTGACCAGATAATTACCAATTTGTGTTTTGGTTAACCCAGGTTTGTTGGGTTAAACCAGGTTCGACTTTAAGCTACTATAAAGGTCCTTCAGACCTAGTTGTGGGATCTTATCTTGTTTTCTATCTAATCACAAAAGAACTTTTAGGTGAAAGATCCTATCTTGATCATTTCTCTCTTGTGATTGCTTGATTATCTTGATCACTAATCATGATTAGCACCAAATAATTAATTCTTGGGCTCATCATGGAGAGTAGTAAGTAGTCATCTTTGGATGCATGAGTTAGGGAGATTAAGGGTGATTAAGCTAGATCTAAGGTGTTTAGGTATAGATCAATCTTATTCCTTGCTAGTAGAGGGCTTTTAATGCAACTTTAGAGTTGGCCTCTCTAAAGTTGAGCTCTAGGCATTTCATACTCGGAAGGTGTTTGATGAAATGCCTAAACCAACTCTCTTAAGCTTTTAACATCCTTTACCAAAGGGATTTGTTGTTAAAGGTGTTAAGATGGCTAGTAGACTTGAGATTAATGATTACTTAGATAACATTCAACCAAAGGAATTTGATGCTTGAGTTATCTAGGTAAATGAGCATTCATCTAGGGATAGAGTTTGCTTAGGATTGTGTCTAGGCCTAAGGTAGATATAGATTGGTTAAAAGTTGACACCTTTAGGTTGAATCTTGATCACCCAAGATCAATTCCCATAGCCCATGAGTTCTCCCTTCTTATAAGAAAGAAAGCTTTGTCCTTTATTGCATTTTAGGTAGTAATCTAGTTTCAAATCATCTCAAAAACTGATAGCACTTAAATTAAGCATGGTCTTGCATTCCCTTTGCATCATAATCACTTAGGACTGGTTTGACATCCTATATATTACAACATTTGATTAGAGGCCCTGAAACCCCTATCATCACTTGGAGGACCACTTGCTTAAACCATGCTACCCATACCCTTCCCTGAAGAAGAGTAGACAAAGAGGCTTTAGACAACACACTTTATTCCAAATTTCCATTTTTTTATATTCCCAAACCACCTTGCTCCGCTGGCCGAGTTACTGATTCCCAGGAGGATCTCGTTGAATGGTGACTGTCAATATCACCTTTTCAAAAGGAACACAATACATAGAGAATTAATGCGTTTGATACAAGATTTTGGTATAGGATGAAAGAAGCACACTAGAACGTTGAGAGGCCCACAATCACTATTTTAATTAGCAAAAGACGACTTGAGGATGGTAAGGTTTTGACACTTCAAGCACAGAACGGGATCTTGACTTTATGAAGTAAATGCTCACAATTAAATAAGACAGTCAAAAGAGATTTAAGTTAATTTTTTTTTTTTTTTTTTTGTAAAAGGATATAAAGTGGGACTTCCACGTAACGAACCACAAGGCATGCCCGTAGATACCTGAATTACAGCTATTTCAGAGTCAGACAAATCAGAAGCAAATAATCTTGAATTCTGCCTACTAAGCGCTATACCAGAGTGTAACTCAAATTCATGAAGGACAGTACGTACATTTTGCGCCGACGGCAATGAACGATCAACATTATAGAAGAAGATACCATAATAGCTCACTCTCTGTTGAGGTAGGTATGAATGAAACATCAGCAGCCGCTGCCCATAAGTGATTCTCACTTTAAAATGGGTGTGACTTATATTTCCATTCAAACTAATGATTTAACAATTCAGAAATAAGAAAATAATTTTCAATACTAGCCACTCAGATCATTTGATTGATCCAATTATATGTATCAAATTGGTTTAGTCAACTAAAGGAAATAATAATTTAAGATTATGTAAACAAATGACATTACTGCATTCCAGACTCCAGTTTTATTAGAAAAAACATTCCATACTCCATTAATAACAAACACAAAGCAAGACTAACAAAACAATTGTGTCAACTTAAAAACACACAAGACTATTAGTTGAAACATTTGTTCGACTTTCTGAAACATTTTTTCTTAATTTTTTTAAAAAAACCCTTTATAAAAAGATATACACATATAGAGATTATATTTATGAACAATTTCTCTTAGTATTTATATTTTATGGTTATAATTAAGATTCTGTTAAGATTTTTTTTCTTTTTGAAATTTTAAACCGCAATACGGAAGTTTCAAATTTTAGAAGCGTAAAAAATAAATAAAATTGATGAAAGAAAATATGAGAGAGAAATATAATTAAATAATTTAGAAAATTGACAAAGAAATAATAGAAAAGAAACAAATAAAGGTGGCAAGCATGTATATATAGTTAAGAGATTGATTGTTAAGTGGATTAGCAATTTAAGAGCTGTTGCTTCACCATTATCTGCTGGATTAGCTTGATTCCTAATTTTCTCTTCTCTCTGAATTAATTTATACCAAAACCCTAATTTTTAAAAATTGTTTCAACAGAAGAACAACTTATAAAACCAGTTGTCCCTTCCATGGCTTCTTCTTCTTCTTCTTGAGTTTGGGAAGAGAACGTGTCAAAGTGAAGAGGTACCTTTCAAATTCGAATATTCTAAGAAATCCCACGTTCTTGCTCGCGATATTATTCCCCCAATTTAATTTATCGTTTGTTTCTTTTCGCCGTAATTGTTTTTGTTTGTTTGTTTGTTTGCAATCGTAATGTAAATAAATCTGAAATCACGTTTGGTTTAGTGTTTGGCGTGCTCTCTACGGAATTAATGTTGATTCTTGAGAAATAAGTTAATGTGGATTAAAAGGTAACGTATATGAGAGGGTTTTAGGTTTCATACGTTAGTTTTCTGCCAAATCAGAGGAACAAATCCATCAACGTTTCAAAAACACTACTTGTAAAACGTATGTTCTTTACAATTTGATTCTATTTTAGGAGTAAATATTTGTCCTTTGTTCTTCATTTTTTATTTCTCTTTTAAATCGGATATGCTTCTATTTTCTTCCCGTGTTTCTATATTTGTCTCTTCTGTTCTGCCAGTATTTTTAGGCACTGGGTATTTTTAATGCTTATCTTTGTTTTTGTTGATGAGCTAATCATTAACCTAATAAGTCATCATTTGAATTCGTATGAGACTAACCTTTGCTCTTTATCTTTCTAGTTTATCAAAAGAAAATCATGTTCATAATCTGTTTTGTGATTTCCTTTTTGTATCCAGGCTGAAAACAAAATTTTATTCTTCCCACAAAATTCTTCTGAGGAAGTCTTTGAAGTCTTTATATTTAGACTGATTCATCTTCTTTTATATATAAACAATTATATATAAGCCAAGATGGATCAGATGTCACCTGATAACATCAATGGACTCATTTTAGCAGTCTCTTCAAGTATTTTCATTGGATCTAGCTTCATCATCAAGAAGAAAGGTCTCAAGAAGGCCGGTGCAAGCGGTGTCCGAGCAGGTTTCTTTTTTCTTTTCTGAAATCATTCTTGAATTAAGACTTTCAATTTACATAACTCTTGCTGCTTTTTGTTGTTTATCAACGATCAGGTGAAGGAGGGCACGGTTACTTATCTGAACCATGGTGGTGGGCTGGAATGATAACAAGTAAGTCTTATCAAATGCTGCAAAAAATGTTCTTAAGAATTTCTTTGAATTTAAATGAGAGATATAATATAACAAGTGTGTGTTTTGGTTCTCTTGATTTAGTGATTGTTGGGGAAGTAGCCAACTTTGCAGCCTATGCATTTGCACCAGCTATTCTAGTAACACCTTTGGGAGCTCTAAGTATTATATTCAGGTATTCTTATAACTATTGCAAACATACATTAGTATCACTATAATACGTTATATAAACTATGGTGTTTCTTGAAAATGAAAATTACACTTGTTGTATGCAGCGCAGTGCTCGCGCATTTCATTTTGAAAGAGAAACTGCATATATTTGGAGTGCTTGGTTGTGTTCTTTGTGTTGTTGGGTCTGTAACGATAGTCTTACACGCCCCTCACGAGCAGGAAATAGAATCAGTCAAGCAAGTTTGGAAGCTTGCTATTGAACCAAGTATGTATATTTATGATTTATTCGTCCACAGCCATAATGAACACAAGATATGCAAGATTGATTTTCTGTTTAATCAGGTTTTCTTGTGTATGCTGCTGTGATTTTGTTTGCGGTGCTTGTACTGATCTTCTACTGTGAACCGCGCTATGGGAAGACTCATTTGATAGTATATGTTGGAATCTGTTCTTTAATGGGTTCTCTTACTGTAAGTTTTTCATCTTTTCTCTCTTCATTACTCCCTCTCTAGTTTCCTCAAGCTTTGTCTCTTATGTTGTTAGGTTATGAGTGTTAAAGCTGTGGCCATTGCCATAAAGCTGACATTCTCAGGGATGAATCAGTTCAAATACTTCCACGCTTGGATTTTCATTCTAGTAGTCGCTATTTGTTGCCTTTTGCAAATCAATTACTTGAACAAGGTAAAAAACAAAAGCTTCTAAAGTTTCCTTCATATTCATCCGTTCCTAAGTTTCTCTTTCGTATTGACCAAGGCATTGGATACATTCAACACAGCGGTCATTTCTCCGGTTTACTACGTCATGTTCACAACTTTCACCATTATAGCTAGTATGATCATGTTCAAGGTCAAATTCTCTCTCGAGCCTTTTCTTGTCTCCCAAGTAAACTCTAACTAACAGCACAACAATTTTTCTTAACCCTCTCAACACTTTGTCTACGTGATTTATAGGATTGGGCTTCTCAGAGTGGATTAAAGATCGCGACAGAACTGTGCGGGTTTGTAACCATTTTGTCAGGGACGTTTCTGCTTCATAAGACAAAAGATATGGGAAACAGTGCAAGTGGTCGTGGATCTGTCACTCTGCCTAGTAACACTCCTGTTTTCACCAACTCAGGATCTGGTCGGAGCTCCAGCTCGGAAAAAATACCCTCCTGAGAGATTTTTTTGATCATCCAACGGTTTGATCTAACGGTCCAGATTCTTCCCTGTACGTAAACACGAGCACCTGAAAAAAGAAATTAGCCTCAAAACACAAGGATGTGAGTGTTAGTATGGTGATGATTTTGTTAGGAATGTTTGACTGGTTGCTTTTCTTATTATTTTGTTTCACACATGGTGATAATGTAATTTTACGACTAAAGATAATTAACAACAAAAATATTCATACGGTCAAATATCACTTGGAGAAACCAATGTCTTGACGTAAACTTTGGTGTCGCGACGATTGAAACAAAACCACCAAACCGGTTGACATACAAAGCGGTCTAACAAACTCAGTCAAACCGGGAACGGTCAAGAGTTTAGACCAAGATTCTCCTTTCTCCAAACTCCTTCATCACCCCCAAAAATCTGCATTGTTTCTTCTGCAAGCGTCAATGTAGAACATCCTCTATTGAAAAAAAACATCTTCTATTGAACACATCTCGTAACATATCAATATATCATCTTATATGATGGTGGATATTAATGATGATGAGTGAGTGGCTTCCCATTGATGTAGATGCCCGATCTTGATTTGTCAGCAAGAAAAACTCAAGATGGAAAACAAGAGTTGCTTTTTCTCCATAGCTTTCGAGTAAATCATTGCTCTGTATTGGTTCCTTTATTGCAACAAATTAACTATTTGATACTGCAAATGAAGTAGTACAAGAGGAAAAAAAAGGTAAGGGATCCGGCTTGGAAGTTTTAAGCTAAAATCTATATATAGTAGTGATAATAAAGACGCAATGACTCAGAGAAGCACTTTAGAGTAGGGGTGTCAATTGGTTGGGCCACCCATGGGCTAACCCATTCCAAACAAACATGGGTGGGTGATGGTCATACCCAAATAATTAATGATTCAATTGGGTTAAAGACTAAACCCACTTTGCCCATGGGTTAACTGGTCCAAACCAAATGGGTGTTGGGCTGACCCAAAAATTTAATTTCTAGGGTTTAGAGAATTTGGGAAAAAATCAATCAGAAATATTTTTTCCCGATTCTTTTCTTCTCTCTCGCGATTCTTTCTGCAACCAACGATTTTCTCCTCCCAGATTTCTCTTCGTCTACTGTTCTTGTGTTCATCAATCCATACGATTCTCTCTTCCCTCCCATCGATTCCCTTCTTCATTTCTCTACAATTTCAGGTATGATTCGATTTTAGCTCTGATCTCACGATTTCTCTACTTTCTGTGTTGTGGATGTTGTGGGTTTTGTGGATGATAATCTCGTTTCCATTGTTTCCATTGTTTACTCTAGTTCTGATGATGATGATGAATCGTTTAGAATATTGTTTTGTTTTGGGTTCAGAAACGATGCACACTTGAGATTTGGTTTTGGGTTGACGTGTATTGTATTTCTCTTTAAATGCAGGTTTCGTTTCTGCTCGGAGTCATCCCTGTCTTCATAGCATGGATATACTCAGAGTTTCTGGAGTACAAGAGGTCTTCATTGCACTCTAAAGTGTATGTATTTGGGGAATATTCTTTGAATTGTGTACTTATTTATACAGCTCTCTTGTTATGTGTGTAACTTGACAGTTATTCTTTACCTGTTACTTGCAGTCATTCAGATAATAATTTGGTTATTGCCTTTTAACTTTGCTTTGTGACTCTTTGCTGGTTGTTTGTGTAGGTTATTGAGTTAGACTGTAGCAAAGCAATACTCTGCTCGGCAAAGGATACCTCCACCTCCTGAAACTGCAGAAAAATCCTTCAGAGCCTTAATCTTTGAGAGGTATCTACTAGCTTTAGGAACAAAACTCAGAGAAGAATCAAGCTTTGGTGATCTTTGTCATGTTCTCTGGTAGATTTAATATGTATTTGCTTGTGTGTGGGATATTTTGGGAAATGAATCAGGAAGTGGAATGGGAAATAATTCGAGAATTTTGATAAAAATTTTGATAAAAATTTCAAAAGCCTGTGCGGGTAACATTTTGATAAAAATGAGGACCATTGCTTGCTCCACTTCAGACTTTGTATTCCAAATCTATAAAGTATGTATAGGTGTGGGAAATCACCTTGTAACCAGTCGTTTTGATTACCATATATAGGCCACTATTTGTTATTCATTTTAAGTGATTATGTTTTCTAATTCCAAAAAACTTACTATCAGATCAGAGATGGTCCTGAGCATAATCAAAGTGAAACATTGGCATAAAACCCTCAAATTTTTTAAAAAAAATTATGGAAAAAAATTATTTCTCTGAGTTGTGTCTTGCTCTTAAAGACTGCATTAATCAAAAGCATTTATATGTTTACCCTCTTTGCTGCATCACGTTTTTGCTTTTTTTTATATAAAAAAAGTGGATAACTATATTTCTCTTAACGTGTAGGTTTTGTGTGTCTGTGACTTAGAAACACAATATATAAGTCTTTTAGTTTACTTGTACTCAGAAAATGGAAGCTATAGACTTGAACGATGATGGTCAGAATGATGTGATGGATGAAGATATAGAGGATCATGAAGTTTTAGAGGATTCAGAGGCTAACAGAGACACACAACCGAGACAAGTTCAGTCCCGCCGTAAAGTCTCAAGGTGCTGGAGAAAGTTTACTATACTTGGAGGAAGGCTGTCTGATGGTACAACTAAGATCAGATGCAACCTTTGTAGAAGGTTTTACTTCTTAAATCTTTGCAAGAATGGAACCTCAACTCTGACTCGTCATATGAAGGTATGTCCAAAAGCTGTTGGAACACCTAGAAGTAATCCTAAGAATGTGGATATGATGGTGTTTCGTGAGATGATAGCTATGACCATTATTGAGCATGATCTTCCTTACAAGTTTGTAGAGTATAAGAGGATTAGAATGACTTTTACTTATGCTAATTCCAGTATTGAGTATTGGAGTAGAAACACATCAGCTTCTGATGTGTTGAAGATTTATGAGAATGAAAAGCAGAAACTTAGGAAAATCATTTTGCTTGAAATGTTTATGCTTGTGTTGATGTCTCTGCCCTTACATACAAGTTATGAGAATCATTGAATAACTCCAAGTTGCTATCTTTTTTCCTTCTTGCAGGCTGAAGACAAGTAAAGAAGCTGGAAGCTGGAGCAAAGTGAATCATGATATCAGAGTTATAACTTTTTTTTTACATAAAACAGAGAGTTATGAAAAACTGAAGTCTATTGAATTTAATTTACATCACATTTGTATTCAGAAATTTTCAATGACATTAAAATTGAGTTTAAATTGAGTTTTTACAAATTTTCTATAATTTTTATTTTCTATAAGTATATAAGTTTGTAAATTGAGTTTATAATAATTGATTATGAACAAAATTGAGCTAATTGTTAAAAAGAATAATAATGGGTGGTCTTGGGTTATTTCCAATGGGTATGGGCTAACTTGGGTGTGGGTGTTTTTGGGTATGGGTATTAAATGGGTGTGGGTGTTTTTGGGTATGGGTATTAAATGGGTGTGGGTGTTTTTGGGTATGGGTATTAAATGGGTGTGGGTGTTTTTGGGTATGGGTATTAAATGGGTGTGGGTGTTTTTGGGTATGGGTATTAAATGGGTGTGGGTGTTTTTGGGTATGGGTATTAAATGGGTGTGGGTGTTTTTGGGTATGGGTATTAAATGGGTGTGGGTGTTTTTGGGTATGGGTATTAAATGGGTGTGGGTGTTTTTGGGTATGGGTATTAAATGGGTGTGGGTGTTTTTGGGTATGGGTATTAAATGGGTGTGGGTGTTTTTGGGTATGGGTATTAAATGGGTGTGGGTGTTTTTGGGTATGGGTATTAAATGGGTGTGGGTGTTTTTGGGTATGGGTGTTAAATGGCCCAACTGTACACACCCATTTGGGTGTGGACCGCCCAACTTGACATCCCTACTTGAGAGGTACTGATTTAAAATGTGATTTAGTAGGTTTTATAGACTAAAAGTAATAAAAGAGATAACGCATTAACAACTAACATCATGAATTGCAATCTTCCTAACCATGTTCATGTTAGTTCCTTGTGAAGAAAACAAGAGCGAACTCACAGTTGAAATGCAAAATAGCAATCAGTAGTAAGTACAAAAACGAAAAAAACGAAAAGTTGATAACATATATCCAAAACACACGTACGGGATCAGTCTCAGTATCATTATCCACATGACACAGGGTGTGTCAACTGCAGACTTAGCCAAATAATATAGTAACGAAATATGAAATCCTGAGCTCCAGCATTTGATCCATGCGCTGAATATTTCCACGAGAGCGAACCCGACCTTGTTGAATGTCTACATCTTACTACAAGCTAGTTAGTACCTAACAAGTGAATTCGAGGAGGTTTAAAGATGAAGTCTATAATCCCCACAAACCCTAAACAACAATATGTACTAGTCGTTTCATCTCAGCTGTCACTGGAACCGGGGACCTCTAACACAATGGTCGAAAACCTTTTTCAGCTGAGCTAATGACACTCTTGAGCTTCTTAGACACAAGTCGACATATCAAATTATGAACAAAAGTTTCTGTCTTAAAAATAAAACTGATAAATGGCTTCTCCGCAACCAGTTTCATCACCCTCATGGATTCTCTCTTTCGAAGTGAAAGCGATTAAAACTGTAATATCTGGCGTCTCCACTTTCTGGTGCTCGAGCTTTATTCTGCCGAAATCCTGCATCAACAAAATAAATTCGTTGTGTGGTCAATTTTTGTGGAATGGGAACATTGAAGGACATCATACAGCTCGAGTGAGTTGGGAGACAGTAACTCTCACCAAGGATCAGGGTGGTTTGGGAATTAAGGACCTTCACAAATGGAATCTGGCGTGCATCTTAAAGCTAGTTTGGATTATCTTCTTTCGTCCTAACTCGGTCTGGGTCTACTGGTTTAAAGAGGTAATACTCAAAGGTGATGTCTCTAACTACTGGACAATAAGCACTAGTACTAGACATTCCTGGTTAGTGAACAAGATGATAAAGGCTAGGGAGTTGATTTACCCGTTGCTTAAAAGGCGAATAGGCAATGGTCGAAGTACTCGGTTTTGGTTCGATAACTGGCCTCCTCTTGGGAAGCTATACACGGCTCTAGATGCAGGAACTTCCCGACTAGGCATACCGAAGATGGCAACTGTTGCGTCTCTCTTCACTTCAGGATCCTGGAATTTGTCGTTCGCTAGGACTGATGCTCAGCTTGCTCTGCAGATTCATTTAACAACGGTAACTCTTTCAGATCAGGAGGATCACTATGAATGGGTGATAGAGGGACAAACAAGGGTGAGATATAAGACAGGTGAGATGTATGATTACCTGAAAGGTGTTCAACAAATGGTACCATGGGCTAGAGTAATCTGGATCTCCTATGGAATCCCGAGGCATAGCTTCCTCTTTTGGTTAGTCATGCTGGATCGTTGCCCTACAAGAGATCGACTCAATAGATGGGGATTAAATGTGGATCCTCTCTTCTTACTATGTAATACTCATCCAGAGTCTAGGAATCACCTGTTTTTTGAGTGTGGATTTAGCGCCGATGCTTGGAGAAAGATAGCTCATCGTTGTCAGCTCCAACCTCTCACCGTGTGGGGAGATATTATCCTTCAACTTCAAAGACTACTGAGGGATCGAGACTCTCGCCGACTAACTCTACTGGCGTTTCAAGCTTCCGTTTATTGGATCTGGACTGAGCGTAACACAAGACTGCACCAACAACTCTTCAAAACTCCGGAGACTGTCTTCTCAACGATAGACAAGCAGATTAGGAACAGACTGCAGAGCTTTCGACATGCAAATCCAAGGGCATCATCGGCGATGACTCAACTGTGGTTTCTCCACTCGTGAAAAGAAAAGGGAAGAAGACAGATCGCGATCGCCTCAACTCTGTTCTTTCTCGACACTCCATTGCTCAATCGTAACCATCCAACTCTCTTCTTCTCACCACTGGACCTCTCTGTTTACTGGGGTTTGTAGTTCTGATGATATGTATTTTCTTTATGACTGGGCTCTGCCCATAACAAACTTAAACCTATAGGTTTGTATTATTTTATTTTCTTTTGTTGTTTAATATGAAAGCCTTTTTAAAAAAAAAAAAAAGAAGTGAAAGCGATTAGAGCATGCAAGCCAAAACGGCATCGTTTCTTAGTCTTGTGACATGCCCAAGTTCGTCATATGATAGTCGTTACATATGAAATTATTTAGTTAATTAGAACTTCAATGAGTTGTAATTAGAATTATAGTTATTAATTCCTTAGCAAAAACAAATTTATTGACCGAATCAATTCAGTTAGACAAATAAAGAAGTCATGGATTTTTCAAGATCGTTTTGACTGTTCTTAAGATGTATTCAAATCTTATTTATTTACTAACTATAGTTACGAATTATAAAAAAAAATATCAAAATGATGTAATAAAATTTAGGAAGATTTGTTATTTAATTATTTAGAATCTTTGATTTCACAATATTTTTTTAAAAGATAAGAAAGAAAAAGTTATTCCTTAATTTAAACCATAATGGCGTAAATGTTACAATTCACTTGTCGCATTACAGTATATATTATTCACGCCTTTACTTTATATTTATATTTTGAATCAATAAATCGCTATTTATTTGTTAAAGTAATATCATAGTTTGGTGCGTCTCCAATCTACCCCGCAACTTGCGGTGGTAAGTCAAAAAAAAAAATTAGGCACGTGTTCGATTCTGATTGATCCAACACTCACAGCCTTCAAATCTTATTGGTTGATACACATCACCCGTTTGTTCTCAAATATAATTATCACCCCTAAACTTTACAAGTAATCACATGAATGCCATTATGGTAACAGTCCTCATTTCAAATATATTTTTCTTTAATAAGGAACGATGACTAAAAGTGTATCAGATCAAAAAATGCATCTATCATAAGTACGGTCAATCTTCCCCTTCCATTTAGCAGGGCCCACATGAGTAAACGACTGAAATTACATGAATGCCATTCAATCGCACCGTCAATCTTGGTTTCCACAATAACTTCAGTGGGCCGCGTGGTAGCTGATTCTGACATCAGTATGCGTTAAAAGGAAAGGTGATTTAAAAGGATTCATTTTAGTGTCATCCCCTTCCCCACTTCCAACCAAAACATAATCAAAATATTAAAAAAAAAACAATTATTAATTAAATATATATTTTTTTTACCTTTCTCGAAAAACAAAGCCGTGTTGATATTTGGAGAAGAAAGAGATTAAAAGCTTCATATGTTTCTCCTTCTCAACTTATTTTCTCTCTCCTAAACCATAAACCAAAAACAAAACTGCGAAAATTAAAATGGAATCATTCATGGAAGAACTTTTGAACTTCTCTGTACCAGAGGAAGAAGGAGGAGCGGTTGTTCGTTCGCCGAAGAATATTGCTCGCCGGAAAACTGGATTACGGCAGACGGAATCCTTCGGTTTATTAAATCCCGACGACGAACTTGTAAGTTCCTTTCGAAAGCAATTTAAAAAAATATCCCGACCGTTTCGTTACATACATGTTCGTTGGTGTGAAACGTTTTCCGGTGACTCGGCCGAGTCAAGTTGACTCGCCGCCGGAGAGGTTAGCCGAGTCACGGCGTTTGGGTTGTTGACTCAGTCGGTTTCGCCTCTATTAATTGTTCTCTATCCCTATTGGTTAAGTGAAACGTCATGTGTGGACGTTTCTTTTTGGCCGGTTTTGTAAAGACGAGAATACCCTTGGGTTGCTTTGGCTCAGGAGTTTGTTTGAGGGTGTTTTTGAGAATATACTTATTATGAGAGTCATTGTTTCGTGAGCTGTCACATTTAAATTTTCAACCATTTTTCGAATTTTGATAGCATGCCTTTTTTGAAAATATTTTTTTTTATTATTATTCGATGCATCTCAATTATTTTTATTGTAATAAACACGAAATGACGTAATTACCCTTCTATTTTCAGGGAGAGGGAGAGGTAGAGGAAGAAGATTTGGAGTGGATATCAAACAAAGATGCGTTCCCCGTCATCGAAACGTTCGTCGGCGTATTACCGTCGGAACATTTCAGTGTCTCGTCGCCGGAGCGAGAAGCGACCGAAGGAAAACAGTTGAGTCCGGTCTCGGTACTTGAGACGAGTAGTCAGAACATCTCTATAACTACGACGACGACCACCTCCAACAACAGTAGCGGCGGTAGTAACAGAAGTGTCCCGACCCCGACGATGATTAGTTGCTGTGCTAAGTTTAATGCGCCCGTTAAGACAAGAAGCAAGCGTAGGAGGAGGGAGGATTTGAGAATTTTGTGGACAGGGAACGACGAGCAAGGAGGAGGAGGAGGAGGATCGCAGAAGAGGAGGATGACGTCGGTTGCGGCGGCGGCTATGGGAAGGAAGTGTCAACACTGTGGAGCGGATAAGACGCCGCAGTGGAGGGCGGGACCATCGGGACCGAAGACGCTGTGTAACGCTTGTGGCGTGAGGTACAAGTCAGGGAGGCTTGTTCCAGAGTATCGCCCTGCTAATAGCCCGACTTTCTCGCCGGAGTTTCATTCGAATTCTCACCGGAAGATTGTAGAGATGAGGAAGCATGTTGTGTCCAGTGATGGTGGTGGTCGGCAAGATTGTGGTTAGAACTTGTTAGGATAATTTTCTTGTTCTTGAGTTTGTTTTAGGGTTTTGCAGTTGGAATTTAGTTTTTAATTTTTTTTTACCTTTTTAATTTGTGAAATTAGGGGTAATTATTCATTAGGAGATACTATGGCCAGTCAATAGAAGATTACTTTCTCCTTTTACTGTTTATTTTGTGCTAGTTAAAAATAGAAGAAAATATAAGTAAGTTAATGTTGGATAACTTCATAAATTGACCTTTTTCGATGTCTTCTTGGTCCCAACCAAAGATTATATTTTCTATGAGAGATATTGGAAATGCGAGGCAATTTTAGGAATTTTCTGTATGTCTTGATTGAGTAGTTCACTGATTCTACTTTTGTCTTTAATTACTGACAGATTCTCTAAAAATAACGTACAGATATGTTATTGGATAAATATGTATATGATATTTTACTATTTTGTACTTAAGAAGATTATGAAGGGTTATAAGGGCCAAATGTGATGTTATTCGTATTTTATCACAGATAGAGAAATTCAGATTATATATGGGTGAGAATAAAAAAGAAGAAATGAACAAATTATCAACCACTTATCAACTAACAACCAAACCTATTAAAGTCCGAGAAGTTTTGGGCAAATAAACCGAACCCGAAAATCCGAACCAAATCTGATCCGATAAAAATGAATCCGAACAGATCCGAATCCGGCATAAATACCGAATGGATCTTGTTTTATGGTATTTTGGGTTATGGATATTATCCGAACCAAACCCGAACCTAAATGGATATCCGATAGAACCCGAAACTTTCAAAATTCGCAAAAATAATTTGTGACAAACATGATCTCAATTCCTAATATGTATTGAAAATATATTGAACATCTAAAATAATTATCTATTATACGAAGATTGATGGTTGAAGGTGGTGGTTGAAGGTTGAAGTTTTTTTATTTTGATTTTGTTTTCATTGAATAATGTTTTTTATTTCATGAGAATTTGGTTTTCGTTTTATGCTTTCATTTATTTGGTTTTCTTTCGATCAATAACTATGTTTAACTTTCATTTGATTTTGAATTATCACATTTGATGTTCCTTTCTTTTTTGAACCGATTTTATTTATGTTTTGGTTACAAAATAGGTACAAATCAAGTATTTTAAAATCGAAGAACCGACTTTACTTATTTTTTGGTTACAAATTTGATATAAATCAGATACATTTAAACCGAAGAACCGATTGGGACCGAAACCAAAAGTACATCGGGTTGTACCGGTTCTTTGAAGATTTACTAACCCGAACCCGAACCCGATAGAACCCGAACCGATCCCGAACCAAATTTTCAGATAACCCGAATGGGGGTGATTTTGATAAACCCGAAAAACCGAAACCCGATTGGACTAAACTGAAACCCGATTGGGATCCTGAATGCCCATGCCTAAACAAAACAATAAGAAACTATTTTTTGTTTCGGTCTCAAATATGTATTTGTACGGCTAACTCCGTTACAAAATGATTCATACTTTTAATTTTTACATATATGTTGATAAAATATTAAATTTTAATATTAATATTAAATTTATATTTTTATGATTCTTTATTTTCCATAATTCTAGACCAATAAAAATTTAATTATATCTATTATTTTTTAAAATTTACATTGATAAAAATACATTAAAATAAAAAAAATAGTTTTTAAAATAGTTTTTTTAAAATATGTATTTTTTTGAAACAAATCAAATACATTTTATTACTCGATACCATCGATAACTTGTCCACTAGCATAATTATGTTGCGGTGGCTCACTGCAAAATCGCATTAATCACAAATCATTGTATATTAACTTTGATATTGCTTATATGATAAACATAATCGTCAATTACATAGCTAATATCGTCATTATCACAAAGCTATTAGTCTATTATGTTTGATTTGCTTAAAGTCAGAAAGAAGATCGTCAATATTGTTTTCAGAAAAAAAAAAAGATCGTCAATTACATAGTGAATATCGTCCCTTGTAATACAATATTAAGTTACTTTAGATTACAATAGAATTAATTAACATCATCATCTCTTGAGACAAAACTTGATGATGTAACCATTTCCTGATTTTAATAATTTAATTTTAATGTGATAATAAGGGAATTAAAAAAGGGTTAGACAAGTAACGTATGATTGAGGAGTCAGCATGTGTGTGGAGTAGTAGTCACATGTGAGTTGATACTTAGCTAATATCAGTGCACATGCCTTTACTCTTCTTCCTCCTAATTCCACCAACTCCATTGTCTCCATTCCACGCCATGAATTATATCATTATTTTTTCTATAACATTTTTTTTTTTTTTGTAACTGTATAACATTTTGTTTGAGAAAGAGTTTTTTTTTTTCTCTGTAATATCCAACAAATATATGTGTCTACCATATTTTATTTCATTCTACATATGTTATTGTATTTTTCTCCTTTTGTACCTTTTTGGCTTAAAATCTCTCTTTTATACATGTACACAGGGGAGAGGCAAAGCCAGACGTTTTATGATATGTGTAAATTACTAAGAAGAAAAACATAATAGGTAATCGACTTGAGAATATGTGAAGGCATGACATGATTTTTACCATTTTACCTAATAAATTCTAATGGGTTTAGGCCTAAAATTTTAAATATAATTATTTTTTATGGGTGCACATGCATCCACTACCCATAACCTACCTTCGCCCTTGTCTGTATACAAAACTTGCTAGAAATCAAGTGATTGTCGCATAATAGTTTTGTATTGTTGATCAAAATCGGACACATGATAGTTGATGAATAATGATATCTTTTCGTTTTGGCATGAATAATGATATCTTTTAAGCCATGAATTGATTTCGACATAGGATTAGGTAGATCAAAAATTAATTATTTTTATTGCATACTACATACATATCATCAGCCCGATAAATATGACTTGATTTATAAGTAAATATTTTTATCTAACAAGATATGCATCATCTAACTATCTTTATATAGGCAACCCAACTCGTTATTTCTTTAACAAAAAACACTAAACTCGTAGCATAGTTATCATTTATATACTAAAGCACAAGTTACCTAACAAATTAAAATTTGACATATGAAAAATATAAAATATTATAAAAAATTTCAGGACATAATCCTAAATTTCTCAGTATATTGCATTCACGTTCAAAACCATTTGATGATCACCATTTTCAAACTGTTTTTTTCCTCTTTCAATCTTCTCTGTCAAAGCAAGTAAGCAACATATTTTTATCTCTGTCAAATCAAAACATCAACATGTTTCTTCATGTCTGTTTTTTTTTCCTGCACCAATTCAAACGTCTTCTTTCTTTTCCTTTATACCAATTTAAAAATTTATTTATCATTGCTGACTCAATCGACAAGATATAAAATTACGAGAAGAAATTGACAATGGTATGGTATTTTTGAAGAGATTCAGTTTTAGATCACTGCCTGTATATAACTTAGAAACTTCCTATCTCAATTGATTTGCAGGCACATACACAATGCACTGTAGGTCACGGTTTGAAGAGATGAGATATAGCAAAATCAAAAATATTCTCTTGAAAAAGGACTAAAGGGATAATCATCATGTTTTGGCCTCACAGAGAAGGTTTTGCATGTTTTCTACTATTTACTACTTTTCTTTAATTTGTTGATTAATATTTAATTTGTTGAATTAATTATTTTTCAGCATTCACTACAACAGTTGAGTTCGACCCTAAAACTATTCTTGGATTAAGGGGGTGATTACTTGCGGCGGTAGATGCTGCAGACAGCCAAAATTTAGTCTAGAGCTATATATTTCAACCAATCGAGCTTTTTTTCGTTAAAAAACGCACAACAAAAAAATCTCTATACAATTAAAATATGGCTGCATGAAACTTTATTTCCAAAGCAAAAAGATAGTACTTTACAAAGCTAAAGCAAAATAATCTAACATAAAATAAATTTACAGGCTAAACTCTATAGCCAAAAACATAAAGCTACAGAACTTGCATTTCCAAATCCAAAGGTAAGTTTACTTTACTTAACTATTGCTAGACAAGTCATTATAATTTAATAAAAAACAAACTAAAGGTGTAAAAAAAATTATAATGTTAAAAAAAATCTTATAAATTTAACAAACTATCAAAATAAGTAATGTCAGTTAGTTTGAAATGTGTGCTCTTACAAAAAGATGTTAGGTGAATTAACATAAAAATAAATGCAACAGTTACTTAAAAGAGTAAAAAAAATAAACTAGCAAATTTGTTAGATTCATCTTATTTAAATTTACAGTAAATCATATTAAGTATATGTTATTATAAAATCATCAAAAAAAATTAAGGGATCAAATAAATCATTTTAGTTATATTTTATATTTTGTTATTTTAAAAAAGTTTTACAAACATATATCCATTTTATAATGATATTTGTTTTATCCCTTCAACTGCTTTGTTTCAATGTAGGAACCTCTATTATTACGTGCTACTGTTTACTCCCTCCATTTCAATTTAAATGTCGTTCTGGAGAAAAATTTTCGTTTCAAAATAAGTGTCGTTTTATGATTTCAATGCAACATTTATTAATAAGATTCTTTTGTTTATTTTTTCATTGGTTGAAATATAGTTAGGTGTATGAGTAATGATGTCTTTATTTTGAAAATGTACAAAATTAAACGTTTTCTTAATCCGTGTGCATAAGTCTAAAACGACAAATAAAGTGAAACGGAAGGAGTATATAATAGTTCAAATAATAATTTATTCTAATCGTAAATTATGACTAGGGGTGGGTATTCGGGTACCCATTCGGGTTCGGTTCGAGTCTATTCGGGTTTCGAATTTTTGGGGTCAAAGATTTCAGCCGCATTCGGGTATTTCTAAATTTTGGTTCGGGTTCGGTTCGGATCTTTGCGAGTTTGGTTTGGGTTCAGATAACCCATTAAAATTATTTTTAAAATTTTAAAATTCATTATATACTTTAAAATTCTCAAAATCTATAAACAAAAAAATATATTACATACATATAAATTTGAATAACATATATCAAAATACCTAAACGTAACATATAATTTGATTTGGTTTGAATATCTGGATAGATAATCAATAGATATTTCATGTATTTTTGGTGTTTTGAGTATATTTTAGCTATTTTAGACATTTACTTTTGACTATTTGTATATATTTTCAAGTATTTTGGATAATTTAAAAATATCTTATATATTTTGGATATTTTTAATAGACAATAAATCTAAAATATATTTATATACAGCGATATAGAAATCTATTTCGGATACATTCGGGTACCCGAAATACTTCGGTTCGAGTCGGGTTCGGTTTCGGTTTTTTAGATACCAAAATTTTAAGCCCGCTCGGATATTTAATCAATTTCGGTTCGGGTTCAGTCAGGGCCGGTCTTGGGCAAAGCCTAACGAAACATTGGCCTTAGGCCTCCAAAAATTTTTGAAAAAATTACATAGAAAAAAGCCTCTAAAATTTTTTTTTAGGCCCCCAAATTTACCAAAAAAAAATTTTAGCTGAAACTTTTTAGAAACCGCCTACAGCCCCCTAAATCTCGGGGCCGGCCCTGGGTTCAATATTACTTTTTCGGGTCGGGTTCGGTTCTTCGGATTCAGATTTTTTGTCCAGCCCTAATTATGATAATGATCAAATATTTTTTTTTTTAAAGTAAATTAACCTGTGCACAGCACAGGCAGTAATACTAGTATTTTACTAACTAGCATAATCAAATTTTGGAGGAAACGAACCGAGACTATTCTGCAATTTGAAGAATCCTAGATCAACATAAATACGCTACTCTTTTCATCTTTTGACGAACTGTTGTATAGAAGATATTCAAGATAGTTGGTGATAATATAGGCAAAAATAAAAGAAAAAAGTTTTGTGATAAAAGAAGAAGAGAAGATAGTCAAGATAGTTGCTCAAAAACATTAAGAAACAATCGGGCCGAACTGGCAGTGCGTTCTTTGTCGTACGTAAGACCTTAACCAAAATAATGGGTCAAATATGTAGCCTACGTGCGAATATGCAAAATCTCAACCTACTACTGTTTATTAGGGCTGGGCAAATAAACCGAACCCAAAAATCCGAACCGAACCCGATCCGATAAAAATGAATCCGAATCGATCCGAACCCGACATAAATACCGAATGGATCATGTTTTTTGGTATTTTTGTACTGAAAAATGACCATGCTTACATATTATCAAATTTACAACGTAAACAAAAAGACACTCTATCTTGTCATTAATATAAGGGTTGGGCATTTTGTCCGTTAAATTCGATTCGTTATTCGTTTTGATCTGAAATTTTCGGATATCCGTAAACTTTCACAACAAAGCAAATACTAAAAATTAATATCCGCTAAAATAGAAATAAATCACAAATATTAAAATTTTGGGAAGAAGATATCCGCTCCGATCCGACAATATATAAATACATGTATATCTTGATTATATTCAGAGTTTTAAATGTATAAATTTATATAATTATTTTTCTAACATATGATTATGATTTGACAAATTCTATTCATATTATTACTTATACTAAAGTATTACATAAAAAAAGAGAAAAAAAACTTATGACAATTATAACTTTTTCTTAAGTTTCGTCTTATTCTAATTGTTAACTAAGTTTAAAATTTACAAAATATGTATTTTCACTATTTTTTTTAATTTTAATTTTATATATCATGCGAAATAATATTTTATAAAACAAATTTGTATCAAATTTTCAAGATTATATGTATTAATCAAAATGCATGAGATATCCGTAAGTATTCGTAAATATCCGCAAATATCTATTTATTTTCTAAATTTTTTCGAAGCAAAACAAATCAAAAAATTAGATATCCGATGTGTGCCCAGCCCAAATTAATATACAAAATATTTCAAAATTCAAACTGAGAAACAAATGTTTGATCAACGTTGACTTATCAAACATGACAAATTGACAACGCTTAATTGTTTTTACTACTGTTGACAAGGCTTAATTTTTTTTCTTTATTTTAGCAAGTTAAACAAGCTGATATTTTCCTACGGTTTATCACTAGTTTGGAGTTTGGACTTTATACTAGTCTTATTTCAAAAATGAAAAATGTATTCAAATTAAAAGAAGAGAAAAAGACAAAAATAACACTAAATCAAGTTTATGTTCCCAAACTAGCACTCAAGGTCAAAAGTCACAAAAATAGCACTTAATGTTTTATCAAAAGTCACAAATTTAGGGTTTAGGGTTAAAGGGTGGGGTTTAAGATTTAGGGTTTAGGGTTTAGGGTTTAGAGTTTAGGGTTTAGGGTTTAGGGTTTAGGGTTTAGATTTTAGGGTTTAGGGTTTAGAGTTTAGGGTTTATGGTTTACGGTTTAGAATTTAGAGTTGAGAAATGAGGTTTTGCGGATAAGATTTCAAATTTTGAAAAATAAAAAAATTAAAATTTTCAAGGGATAAATTTAGAAAGATGCTATTTTGGTCATTTAGTTTTTGAGTGCTATTTCTGTGATATAAACTTAGAAAGATGCTATTTTGGAGATTTGCCCATAAAAGAACTCAAAAGGTAATAATAATACGATGGCTTTAGCGAGACTAACATGAACATCCAAACGCATATACCTATACGGCTATACAAACTAAGCTCTCTATTGAGTGGTCACACTCTTAGCTAGATTCCTCGGCTGATCAACATTGTGACCTCTCAGAACAGTTAGATGATAAGCCAATAACTGTTCAAAAAACAGCACAAAGTTTAACTTACAAAAAAAACAGAACATACGATATAGATCAGATGGTTTTTACCTGTAATGGCACTATATTAACAACAGGCTGTAAACAATCTTCCACTTGTGGAACCTCTATAGCTCGACAAGATCCACTCGAGCTCACAGACGCTGCATCACCTTTTGAGCACATCACTATTAACCTCCCTTTGCGTGCGTGTAGTTGCTGAATCACGGACTGTTGTTTGCTGAAACAAGCATCCCGAGTGGCGATCACAGCGATGGGTAGATTCTCATCAACTAAAGCTAAAGGCCCATGTTTCATCTCCCCTGCAAGTATCCCTTCGCTGTGCATAAGCGATACTTCTTTTACTTTCAACGCTCCTTCTAATGCTGTTGCGTAGTTGTATCCTCTCCCAAACACAAGCAGTGACTGCTCGTCTATCAATAGTTGCGCTAGATCCTTCATTTCCTCGTCTAGCTTTAGTACTTCCCTGACCTTATCTGCATTCAAGTATTATATAAACTAAACACAAACTGCTTAAAAGACAGTCTTGAGAAGAAGCCCACAACTTACTTGGTAAATCAAGTAGCCCATCAACTATAGCTTCCCGTCTCGTTTGGCTGGAGATTGTGTCGCTTCCAATTGCTAAAGCTAGCATTACCATCACCACAATCTGACTTGTGTATGCCTAGTGAAAGCAAAAGTTGTTTAAAACTTCAAATCTTTGAAATATATTTATATTCAGACATTCAGGAATATTACCTTTGTACTTGCAACACCGATCTCAGCTCCTGCGTTGATATGGACACCACAGTGTGTTTTCCTAGCTATGGAGCTCCCAACGGTGTTAGTTATGCCGACACATAACGCACCGTTTTCCCGAGCATACTCCAAAGCAAGTAATGTATCTGCGGTTTCACCAGACTGACTCACAAACACCGCGGTGTCCTCTCTGTATATGGGACCTTGCCGGTCCCAAAGATCACTAGCAATCTCCATGCTAACTGGTATACCTATGGAAAGAACTCGAGTTAAGCAAAGTAGTACTGACTACTGAGCATATTATCCGAAACCAGCTGGAACCAAATAGGAAAAACCAGACCGAAACTTACAAAATCCCGAACAGTTACTATTTTTCTAAATCCAAAAAACCAAAACCAAACTAGAACCGAATCGAGAACCAAACAGGTACCCCAGTATTCGAAATATAATAAAATATTAATTATTTTAATTTTTATATTATAATATAATTTATAAATAAAAATATCCAAAAACCCGAATTACTTCAATATTTTTTTTTCGTTTTTTCTATGTTTAACTTGGGTTTCAGGTTTTTCATTTTTTCTTCTTTAAATCCGAACTATTTCTAATTCGGTTCCACTTCGTATTTTATAAAAGAACAGAAACCTGACCCGAATCAGACATTACCTGAACCGACCCGACCCAAAAAATGTCCAGTTCCTAAACGGGTCTTAAACACCTCAACCCGAACAACCCGAACCGAAAATCCGAATGCTAGCACTAAAGCAGAGTGGAAACAAAAATCAAGGAAAAAACATATTATTGTAGTAGTAATTACCAGAGAGTTCTTCCAGGATAGGTCTCGATGCAAGAGCGGCGTTGTAACTTGTCCCGCACCCTATGAAAACTATACGCCGGCTGCGTCTTATGGTCTTTAAGTGATCTTTCAACCCACCAAGGAGGACTGTTTTCGGTTTGCGTGAACCACCGCCACGTATAAGCCGGCCTCTCATTGTAGTAGTTAAAGATTCCGGCTGCTCATGGATTTCTTTTTGCATGTAGTGATCATATTTTCCTTTGTTTATTTGCTCCACTTCCATCTCTAGTACAGATAAAGCACGTTCCACTGAAGCAGGCCTAGATGAACCGTTACGCCTTTCGAACTTGAGTATTGACACGCCTCCATCCTGTGGATAAAAGTGGAAGTGGTGAAGACATATCTAAAGAATGTGCATAGGTTGTATAATAAGGGAATAGCCTCATATCTACTGAAAGACGTGTCATGATATTTATTTACATGTTTCAGTTGCTACTTAGTGATCAGACCCGTTAGTCATATGCTAGAATTCAACATTAATACTTGATGAGTAATACCTTGAGATGAACAACTTCGCCATCTTCAATCACCAAAACTTTCTTTGTATGCTCAACAAGAGCGTGCGGGTCGCTTGATAGGAAAAACTCCTTGGGATGCTCATTCTTGGAAAGAAAGTGGGCATCTTTGAAAACATGATTATTGCTCTTGTCTTGATCTAGCTCCTAGGAAACCATGCAAAAAAAAAAAAAGAAAATGTACCGCAGTTGCTTAGGTATGGAAGAACTCAGAAAGGTGCCGAAAAATATACAAAACTATCACTAATAATATGTTCCAGATTGAGTCTTAAAAATGCAAAACTAGGACCTAGGTGAGGAACTTTACTAAAAAGAATACCCTAGAAGTTGCTCTAATGTTACATTGCTTGATACATACTAACAAAGAAGAAATCTCAAGTTCGTGTGATATAGTGCGGCCGAGAATTGCTTACTTTAACGCCTAAAAGCAAAGGGCTACCACGCTTGCAGGCAACTAACTCATTGGGATAATGCCAGCTTTTAAAAATAAGAGCATAAGCTCCCTCGAGATGTCTCATCACTTCAAAGACAACTTCACAGAAAGTCACGGTCTGTTCCCCTAGAGAGCATAAGAAATAGAATGTACCCCGTCAAATGTGAAAAAGCTAATACAAATATAACTACTCAGTCTAGAGAAACACTTACCTTCTTCATTAGCTTTGTCGAAAACAAATTTAGCAAGCTTGGGAATGACTTCGGTGTCTGTGTCCGAATCAAAAGTAAAACCATGCCTGACTAATGTTTCTTTCAGTACCTGAAAGCAAGAACAATAACGAAGTCAATGAATTAAGAAGGGATTAACAAAAGCGAGTAAGGAAAGAAGAAGAGAGAGACCTCGTAGTTGGTGATGACGCCGTTGTGAACAACCAAGAAGTCATCACCAGGACCAGAGGACTGAGGATGACTGTTCCTCGGAGCTGGCTCACCGTGAGTAGCCCACCTCGTGTGTGCGATTCCCGCGTGGAAATAGAAAACCTCGTCCAAGTTCAAATCTGTATTCGTAATCTCTGCAAATCCAAGGCAAGAAAACACAATCAGATCACAAGAGAAGAAAGATTGGAAACGAAAATGAGAGAAGAGTGAAACCTTGGTTGACGGAATTGACGAGTGATTCGATGTTGCCAGCCTGGCGAAACACGAGAGGAGGAGGAGGAGAAGAGGTGGAGTGGAGAGGAGAGAGGGAATCGTCGATGGCGATGCCGGCGGAATCGTAGCCACGGTACTCGAGACGACGGAGGCCGTTGAAGAGGACCTCGAGAATGTGCCGTCTCTCTTTGTTCGCGTGGAAATTCAGATACGCGAATATTCCGCACATTCTTCTTCTGTGATCTCTCTTTGGCTCTTTCAAAAAGTTTCTCTGAATGAGAGGGAAGACGAAGGAAAGGAGGGACGGTGTGAGTGAGAGAATTTTCTAATTTTGACTCAGATTTGGGGCTTCACTTGTAAATATCTCCCAAGATTTTGGATATTTTGGTCTTTCTCACTTGTGTCAGAAACAGTGACGTGGCTTTATGTAATTGGATGGAGAGCGAGTTTTGCTTTCTTTGGCAGCGAGTACAGTCTACGCCTCCTCGCACGTGGACGATGATGGTGCGCGCCGCTGGTCACGTGGGATTTCTACTTTTATTTGGTCATGTTTTTTTCTTGTAAAGGCCCAACAACCCAATTCGTGCATATACACGCGTCGATAAAGCCCACTAAAGAGTGCTGCTATTTTTTTTTCTCTGGACAGAAAGCAGCCAATGTTCCAGCGAAGTCTTTACAAAACTTCTGCTAAATCTGATTGGTTTTACTCCCAAAAATCTGAGAGTGGCGTCAGTGAGACAATTCACGAGGACGGTTAATAATAGTGAAACTGCTCAACTCAAGACCAAAAACAACAATGACCCGGTGATAATCTCCAGCTCTTCCCCATTTTCCTGTCCTTCTCAGCGTACTTCTTGTTGCAGAGAATGCTCAAAGTAAATATATAAATTATAAAGAGTCATGACGAAAGAGATTACGAGTAAAGGCTCAAACTTGATGACAATTTTTGTATCGAATACAAGAAATAATAATTAAGGCAAGTTACAAAGCTTGAACATCAAATATATACATAAGAGTAGGCTACGATAAAACACTGATGACAAGTTTTGTATCGAATAATACAATCCCCCTCCAAAGCAAGTAAACATCTTTTCTCAAATTGATTTCTTCGTACCTAAACTCTATCCAATGGTACTACTAGGCACAGTCCAGCTCCCTTCATACCCGACATTGTTTCCTCCACGATGCCTCTTCTTCATCGATGCAGCAGAAACCGAGCTCCCATTGGTGTTGGAAGTCAGAGAGCTTTCAACAGAACAGTTGGTTGTTGTGATGTTGCTTTTGTGGTCTATTGCTGCTACTTCAAGCTCGGACAAAGACGGCATCATCATCATCATCTTTGTTGCATCAAAGTATGGGACTGTTGTTCCTTGAGAGTTATTAGAGACTTTGATGGCTAGCTCCGACAGCTCTTCCCTAGCTGTCTCAAGCCCAGTAAACATAGCAGCTTGCTCGTCAAAGGCCTTGCAAGCTTTCTCGAGAATCGTTTGTAGGTATTTCCCTTGGGCCTCTATCCTTACCTGGAGTCTCCGTTGCACCTGCCCATGCTAAAAATACTAATCAAAAGGTTTGCACTTTAACAGCATATCATATTAGCAGAAACTCCTATAAAAGTTATGACTGTTGATTCAGTCTTATTAGGTAGAAAGAGTCTTGGCTATGAACTTATGATAATCTTGCTAATGTAACTTCGTCTGTTCAAGAACAGCAGCAAGAGAAATGAAGAAAACTAACCTCCAATTGCTCGTGCAGTCTTCTTTGAACTTCCATTTGAGCGCGCAGAGCTTCAGTGACTTGGTAACTCCTGGTTTGGCAAACAAATAAAGAGGTTTATAAAATTGTAACTCGCTAACCAGTGGCAAAAAACAGTAAGGAAATAAAAGTGAACTGTAACCGTACTCGTTCTGTTCCTGCGCAGCTAGTTTCAATGATGACGGTGAAGAGGAACCTGTGTCCTGACTCTCCCCAACACAAGAAGCTGCAGCATCAAGTTCACAGAATCAATGGAAGTCAACGAGACATGGACACACAACTAAGATTCATCTAAACAGGGTTCCCAACCAGATTTTATCGGTTAGAATCAGTTTCAAGACAATGAGCAGTTTACTTATATAAATATATATTTTCTGACAACACCAGTGACAATTTAACAAAAGAGTCCGTTGAAGAGGGTCCAAACAGCCAAAGGGATGAAGGAGGCGTTGGCAAACAGAGATAGAGAATAAAATACCATCCTTGTTGGAGTTGTCAGTTGAGTCTTTACAAGCTTGCCTCCCTTGCCGAAATTTCTGTCAGAGCAAAACACATACAAAGGAGAGAAGCATTAGATTAATCAAACACACCCAAATGGAGCATTACTGTAACAATGACATAACTAAAGCTTAACTTAAGTCTACAGTTCTAGCAAATCTCAGAATCTAAGGTACTGCGTCTCAGTACCCAAATAGCTCAACCACATAAATCTAGAGATGAGCAAGTAAAGCAGAGAGAAAGACCTGAAGATGAGATTTGAGGTGGTAGAGGGTGAGACCTTTCACTCCCATTGTTCTCATCAGAGTTTTGGGCGTCGCTTCTGCAAAAGAATTAAACAACTGTCAGTAACAACAAGACCAAAACCCATTTCTAATCAAAATCACAAACCCTAGAAACGAGTCCACGAACTGAGCAACGAGAAGACTAAAAGGAGCCACCTTTCACCAAAATTTTAGGCTAATCAGTAAAAAGGTACTCACTTTCGGGACCACCGAGCTCCGTGACGGCTTCAACGAACCTCTCATGGAGCTCCGCCGTCCACCGGAGACGGGGTTTCGGGTCAGTGGTCAAGACCAAACAGGCGTCTCCGGGAAGATTGGTTCCGTCGAGAGGTCCATGGTACATTTTTTCCAATTGCGCCGCCTGTTTCCCGAGAAACTGAAGGAAGGAAAGTGTTTTTAGGGGAAAGAAAAGTTGGGTGGTTGTTGAGGAATTGGATCCGGGTCAAACCTCCGGGTTTTTTTTAGACAGCGACGAGACGGGTGGACAGATTTGGACGTACCCTCTCTCTCTCTACCATTATACGTGAACATTAATGATTACATTCCTTTTTTATTATCCGAGGAATATTATTAACAATTAACCTTATCTCGATTAACCAAAATGCCATTACTTATGTGTCATCATGAGAATCATTTTCACAACCTTTATTAAATAATCCTTCTTTGCTTAGACTAATTACATGTAATGCCATTATTTATTATTTGGATCCTTTCATACAATATACAATATGATTCTTTATTGCATTACTAAAAACCAATTGATAGTTGTAAATAATATATGAATTGTAATTACATTACTAAAATTATGGTGTACACTGACGGTTATTAACAATACACTTAGACAATTACGAAGGTTGTCTTTCCCAAATGTGGTGTGGCATAATATTAGTGTATTTTTCGATGTGTATACTGCATTATTTTACAAATTCGTAGTATAATATTAGTGGATTCTTCGATATATATGTTGTATTATTTTATAGAAGTTAGCATACATTTAGTGTATTTGTCTTAGCTATTATATCATGGCTATATAACAAATTTCGATAGCTAAGACAAAAATCCATATTTTTATAATATATTGTTAATAATCATGTTCTTGAGTGATTGTAAAATACATTCAAGAACGAATTCCATATTAAATTGTTTGCAATCCCTTAACTTTTGCAACAAGTCATTTTTATTACAAAATTAACATAAATGCTGACAGACATCAATTTGAAAATTTATATAATTCTTTCTGGTTAAGTTTAAAGTCAAATATCATGTTCTTTACGATTCATAATGATACATGACATTTTTTAGGGACACTATTCATAATTATGTTCTACTATAAACATTGGTATGTGCCATTAATTTTGATTAATTTGTTTTGTATTTGATGGGATACGTGACATTTATTTTGGGATTGAGCAATAGAAACTCGATTATATTGTAAAATCAAAATATCGTATGTAAAAATTTTAAACGCAATCTCGAGTGATTGTAAAATACATTCAAAAAGGAATGACATATTAAATTTCTTTCAATCCTTTAACTTTTGCAACAAGATTTTTTTTATTACGAAATTAACATAAATGACATATTAAAGGAATGACATATTAAATTAACATAAATGCTGACAGACATCAATTTGGAAATTTATATAATTCTTTCCGGTTAAGGTTAAAGTCAAATATCATTTTTAATATGGACTTTTTTTATTTTGGCTCCTTTAAAAAATCCATATTTTTATAATATATTGTTAATAATCATGTTCTTGAGTGATTGTAAAATACATTCAAGAACGAATTCCATATTAAATTGTTTGCAATCCCTTAACTTTTGCAACAAGTCATTTTTATTACAAAATTAACATAAATGCTGACAGACATCAATTTG
>NC_027750.1:30420203-30457698 GCF_000695525.1 Brassica oleracea var. oleracea
ATGGGATACGTGACATTTATTTTGGGATTGAGCAATAGAAACTCGATTATATTGTAAAATCAAAATGTCGTGTATAAAAAATTTAAACGCAATCTCGAGTAATTGTAAAATACATTAAAAAAGGAATGACATATTAAATTTATTTCAATCCTTTAATTTTTGCAACAAGATTTTTTTATTACGAAATTAACATAAACGGTGATAGACATTAAATATGGAAATTTATATAATTTTTTCCGGTTAAGGTTAAAGTCAAATATCATTTTTAATATGGACTTCTTTTATTTTAGCTCCTTGCATATAATACTTTCTATAATTGTATGGAAATGTACGAACAATTAGGGATTTGCAACATTCCTTTGTGGCAATGGGATATTCATTTTTTTTTCAAATCTCCTGGGTCAGAACTTTATTAGTTGTGTATATATATCATACTATCCTAATATCTACGGTATTACAACCTAAACGTTTCAAAACTAGCAAAGAAAATAAGTGGCATGAATTTCATCTCTGACTTGAGCCAAAGAAGTCTTTATGGAAGATGGGTGAAAGTCATAAAACTTTGGAATACATATATGTCAGCGTAAAAAAAATAAAATTATGTTTTTTTAATTTGATAAAGATGAAATATATCTTTTGACTTAAAACAAAATATTAAATTAGTAAAATAAAAATTTTAAGTATGAAGACCATATCAATAAATAAATTATGTATATGTTACTAATTATATTATAGAATTTACATATAATTATACAACATATTTTCATTTTATTCGCTTTGATCAGTATAATTAGTTTATATGCCAAACCATATCCATATAGCGCATTTAAAAAAAAGATAACATCCATTCGGTATATTCGGTATTACCAAATTCAAAACATTTTTTCTATTTCGGTTCGGTTTTGCCGGATTGAACTCCTAAATCTAAACCATGTATAATATCTCACTATTGCTTTAACCTATTCAATATCTATTGATTAAATTTATAATTTTTTTTAGTCTACTCACCCCGCGCAGGGCGCGGATCATCACCTAGTTATTGATTAATCATCATCATTTCTTATGTCATTTTAGATCCTTTGTTTAATTTTATTAAAAGATGATATGATTATTTTGGCTTTTATTAAATGGAGTAATAGATAACCCAAGATTATGAAAGCATTAAGAGTGGTTTAACTGGTAACAAAAAAAAAACAAGTATGAACAGTGAATTCCTCTTTATTCTTTGAATTTAACACTATTTATAAGATTTTCGTTTTTCAATATTCCTTTTCATGACCGGGTGATTGTGGTCAAGAGGTAAATAGACGAGACTGACATGCCAACATGTTTCAGGTTCGATCCACCTACTGTGCAAAATTAAGTCATAATTATCCTGGTCACCTAACATAGATATGAGCCTATGCTTTAAAGCCCATTTGAATACCCGAAAAAAGTCTATCCGTGAGCTGCTTCTCCCCTTGGAGATTAGTCTGGGTCTCTTCCTCCATGGACCTTGGTTAATCAAAAAAAGAGAAAAATATTCCTTCTCATTTTTTTTAATTTTAAGAATAGTAAATTTTTTTTAATTACATCCGGAAATGAAAAATAAAGAACACGGTTTCCTACTATTTGTTCCTCTTCATTTATTTTTTCTATGTTTATATTGTTTTTAGTTGTCCCTAACTAAAGAATAGAAGAAACGAGTAAAGGTAATATAATGGTATTGTTGGGATGTCACTATATATATGTGTGTGTGTATTTAACCTTTTTTGAAATTAAATTTTATTCTTTAAACTTCCCAAGGATCTGTGTGAGAAGTTAACTAGTGTGATGATTGAATTCTGGTGGGGTGGAAGTGCTGAGAAAAGGAAGATCTCTTGGGTGGCTTGGAAAAAGCTATCTAAACCGAAGGAACTCAAAGGAATGGGGTTACGTGACATTGCATGGTTCAATCAGGCTCTGCTGTGCAAACAAGCATGGAGAATATGGTCTCAACCTCACTCCCTACTAGCTCGTGTTATGAAAACCAGGTACTTTCAATGGGTCTTTCCTAGATTGTGGCATTGGTACTCGACCCTCATATGCTTGGCGTAGCATCATGTATGGTCGTGAATTACTAGTGCAAGGTCTGATGAAGCGAACTGGGGATGGTCATAGCACACACGTATGGTATGACAACTGGATCTTGCTCGACGTTGCTCACCTCCCGAGATACAGAACTGATGAGGTGAATCTGTCTCTCACAGTATCTGAACTAATTGACACGAGATATGGTACGTGGAACGTACAGCGAGTGAGACACCTCTTTGTTGAAGAAGATGCAAACCACATTTTGGGCTTGAAGATTGATATGAGCCGAGTTGATGCAGTGGTGTGGGGGTTAGAGAGAAGCGGTGTGTACAATACAAAAGGTGGCTATAAGCTACTTGAAACGATGCAGGAAAATAATACCGATCTTCAGGTCACGCTACCACCAATGGAGAAGCGCCTTTGGTCCAATCTCTGGAAGGTGAAAACCTTGCTGAAGATAAGACATTTTCTCTGGAAGGCGCTTGCAGGAGCTCTAGCTGTAGCTGATCGACTGCGGACTCGGGGCCTACATATTGATCATGAGTGTAGAGGCTGTCAGGCAGCGCCCGAAACCATATGCCATGTCCTCTTCCACTGTCCTACCGCTCAAGAAATCTGGCATTTGTCAGGTTTTCCTCAGCCTCTGGCGGGTTTCTCTACCAACTCTGTAATGCTAAACCTCCAGTATCTCCTGCAGTGTAGCACAAAGAAATCGATCCCACAACATCTCCGACTTTTGTTCCCATGGATTTTATGACATATCTGGAAGGGGAGGAATGAGCTCATCTTTGCTAATACTCGTCTTGGCGCAGCAACAATTATGGACAAGGCTTGGAATGATTATGATGCATGGGCAGAGGTTAATATTGTGAATTCTTCTCGAGTGTACGACGACAATGTTGATGGGGCTCCGATCGTGAAATGGGAGAAACCATGCCAAAGCTTTGTGAAATGTAACATTGATTCATCGTGGATAAATGGGTGAAATGGGAGAAACCATGCCAAAGCTTTGTGAAATGTAACATTGATTCATCGTGGATCAATGGGACTGTCAACACTGGAGTCTCTTGGATCCTTCGTAATAACTCAGGTGAACTTATGATGCAAAGTCGCAGATCCTTCTCTTCAGTCCCTACTAAGCTTGAGGCAGAGCTTTTAAGTTTTACTTGGGCTATTGATTGTCTCTCAGACTTACGCTTTGACAAAATTGTGTTTGAATCATCTTCCTACTTTGCTGGCGAAGCAATCCTTAGACCTGAAAAGTTCCTTGGTTGTCAAGACTTGCTGGGATATATCTGCTTCAAGTTGACTAACTTTAGTCTGTGGAACATCTCCTATGCCCACCTTGAAGGTAATAGATGTGCTCATGAAATAGCTCTCAGTGTCACTAGAGACCACCGGTATCAATCATACATAGCTCTTGGTGGACCATTTTGGCTTAGAGCGTTGACACTAGAGGAGGCAAAAGACGATACATGAAGTCACTGTGATGAAGAAACCTTCTTCTTGACTGTTCTGGTCTTTCTCTTCCTCGTCCCATACGATCTCGCCTGCGTGGTGTTTTTCCTTTTTGCGTTATTTCGGGTCCTATTGGTTCCCGCTGTCTTTTGGTTTTTTTTTTTTTTTGTTGATGCTCCAAAACTCTGTTGGATTGAGCCTTAAACTCTTTTTCTTCTAATGAAATGCTACTTAGAATTAAAAAAAAATTATTCTTTCAACCCAAACTCGGGAATAAGTTTCGAATGCATATATGATTTACACAAAATAACCCAAATCCAAATTTTCCTAGCTATCTTCGTTCAACCCAACACTCCGGCATGTTCCCCTAGCTCGGATCTTAATTCTTCGGGAATCAGTTACTGTTCTCAATCTTTGACGCGAATCATAGGAATGTGAGATTCACCTTGTTTCTTCGAATGCTGGAACTTCTCGTGACGTCTCCAGAGTAGTAAGTAACCAATGAGCTTGTCGATGCGAAACCAGACACTGAAGCGCAGAACTGAATAATAGGAGGGCCAAAACACTAACCGTAGGAGATAGCTTTGTTGTATTTTAACCCGTTTGTTGTATGTGTTAATTTGTCATTTATCATATTGTGTATTCACTTTGTCTTTGGCCAACAAAGTCGTGTAGCATTTTGAGAGTAAGCCAACGCTGTTTTCCTATAATATAAAACTAGATGATAACATGTACGGGTGAATTTTTTATAGTAATGTATGTTTATTAAATGGTTTTAATATTTTGCAATACTATAATCTTTATCGATTGTAAAATGACGAATACAAATGTTAGTATGTTAAATGTATCATTGTTGTTGAAGAGTTAACATATTACATCTCATTTTAATTATTTTTAAGATTTCATATGCACAAAAAAATTAAGTTTTGCGGTTGACACAAATCACAAAAACCAGATAAGCAACATTGATTGTAAAATGACGAAAGGGGTTAGGTTTTCTGCTCTCAATTTGTTTACTATTGACTCTCCATAAGTAATTTCATTTTTTACTTCTATAAAATTCTGCTTTCGTTCTCGTTTCTGTTTCACTGATATGAGTTTTTTTTAACTTCTTCTGTGAATTACATAAATGTCAATTTTAAAAGATGGGCATCTGTAAAAATTAATTCCACTGCAGATACAAATCTAAGAATCAAAATTTTGAAGAAAATCACCGGCAAACTCTTTTCACAGGTTCGTGTTCAAATCTAATATATCAAGTTGTTATAGAAATATAAGTGCATACTCGAAATATAAATGCATGTCTAGTTTATATTCACAAGTTCGATCTAAAAATCATCTAACTCTAGAAAAACAAAATAAATTTCTTATTTTATTAACTTACACTTTTGAGGTTTAGTTACTTAAGGGTATACCGATAAAAAATATATAATACTTTACTATTCTAGTATATGTAAGCTATCTATAAGGTAATAACTGTTTGATATATTAAATGATAAACCATAAAACTTATAATAAATAGTTCAAATCTCTAATTCATACAATTATAATATCTAGATAGGGTATTAGGGAGAAACAAATATTAGACGAATGATTAAATCTCTCATTCTTGGAATAAACTCAAAAGGATGTGATTAGAAACTTGTCATGATATTTCATTAAAAGATTTTAAGAATAAAAATCAAGACTAAAATATTTAATCTGAATGAAATATTTTATATATAGTGATTTCAATATTAAAAATCACTTCAATTTGAAGAAATATATTTCTGGGATTGCCAAGATCAAATAAAATATTAGAAACCACCTATTTTAAAATAATTTATATGCGTAAAAGTATATACATTAGAGTAAGCACATAAATCAAAACAAATATCTTTTGTTTATTTACAATCATATTTTTGGTAAATAAATCAAAACAATCATTTTATTTACTTTATACGGTATATAATTAAGCTTTAGTGATACATATATATATATAGTATATTTTAATATAAATATTTATTATTGACACTTCTAATTCATATAATTTTATTAACATTTGTATATTTGCTGTAACAAAAATTTAAACCGTTAATCACAAAACTTTTAATGTAAAATTTCTCAATATAAATTTCAAAATTAAATATTAAGATCTCAATAAATTTTCAATGAAAATTTTGAAATTAACATATGCATATATTTTATATAATATATAATTTAATTTAAATGATATTAATATATATATATATATATATATGAATATCTATTAGTGAGACTTTATATTCATAGATTTATGATCATATGTATCTTGATTAAACAAAAAAAAAATTAAACCAGTGATCACAAAATTTTCAATATGAAACTTTTACTATTTTTAGTAATTTATACTCGTTTTAAAAAATTAAAATTAAAAATGTAAGAAAATTTAATTTTTTTATTATATGCTTAATGTGATTTTTTTAGTTTCTTCTAATAATATAAAATTCTACATATAATGCACTAATTTTTGACTATAATAATATTAAATTAGACATAAAATTCACTTATTTTCGGTTACACGTCCAAGAAAAATTTAAGGTGGAGTAGTAGAGGATGATTTATCTATCGGGAATTGATTGGCGTCACAGTACAAGGAAGAGCCACATGATTGTTGCATAATCAGTAAACAAGATTTTCAAACTTCAGAATATTGACACATTGCCCATCGTAAATATTGTATGATCATATGTATATATATATATAAAATATTTTTTACTTGAAAAAACATATATAAAAAATATTGTACCATCCATTAATTGTAAATAACTAATAATTGATTGTGGTGTAGTGGTAGGAACAACTTATATCATGAAGAGGGAATAGGAGCAGTGGATTCCATCCTTACTTGTTTCATATAAACACTAAATTTATAGGTTTCTTTAAAAAAAATCCATTAATTGTAAATAACAAGTTCATTCAACAAAACAGCGGTAAATATTTTTGGCAAATAAATTAATAATTAATTTACAGTCAAAGATTTTTATGGAAACACATTGCATAATACAAAAGAGTCGATATACAGTAGAACCTCTATAAATTAATACTCGATAAATTAATAATCTCTATAAATTAATAAATTTTCTCGATCCCAACTTGGACCGGTGTAAAATATGACACAAATCGATAAAATAATAAGATAAAATAACCACGTGTTAGTGGTCTAATGGTAAAACTCAACTTGGGAAGTCATGGGTTCGAGTACTACTGGGAGGTGATTATCTTGAGGAACCTTCGGACCCAATACGGAGAAGTCTGCTAACGTTTGGCCACTGGTGGGATTTACATGGGGTGATCACCAGCCCTCCTGGATGTCTCGGCAGGCTCTCCGGCTAAGCTACGGTGGACGGTCATTGGCGCTAGTCGGATCCTCTCGAAGCTTCGGATACCAGGGTCATAAAAAAAAAGATAATAATATTTTTAAAACTCCCATGTAAATATATAGTCCCATAAAAATTATAAATTAATAATCTATTTCTATATATATTTTATATAAGTACAAACTAAACATTAAATACTTCTATTTTTCTTAATATTTTAATATATTTTGATAATATTTAGTAACATTATATCGAAAACCACGTAACAATTCTATGAAACATAAAAATATACACCAAATAAGATAATAAAATAATATGAAAATCAAATTTCTAAAATCTAAATAATTTATATACGGTAAAATCAAATATTTTCTTATTTTATTAATAAAAATGTAAAATCTCTAAAATAATCTAAAATGAAAACTTTTATAAATTAATATCTTTATAAATTAATAAACTTTTGAAGTCCCAACATTATTAATTTATAGAGGTTCCACTGTATCTGTTTATTGACAAAAGATCCTACCATTCATTCATTGGAAATTATAAACCTATTGACCACTATTCGAATATGCCAAATAAAATAACTATGAATATTAATTACATAATGTGTGTTACCAAATATGGAATTTGTGAATATATATATAAACACGATTAGACATACGATCAGTTCACAGTAAGCAGCAAATACATAATATCGAAAGGTGAATCATATATTAGGAATATATATACTGATATACATGTTAACGTTAGAAGTTTTCTATTGAGGAAGACTAAATTTATTTCACTGAAAATAAATAGCATTTTCTTCAAATATTTCTTAATATACAAAATTTTAGTTTGTGTAATTATATATATTTATATTATAAAGTATATATTGCACCATAATTTTGTTTAATGATAGTTTTCAAATCTGTATATTTTTTACTTCGAAGGATATTCAGGCAAAGAGTTTTGTAACATATATATATACATGGCAACCAAGAAAAGGTTATCCTTTATTTTGTCCATGTTGATGGTCTTTACTCTTACGAGCCTTGTTCCTACAATTTCAGGTAAGACATTTATTTGTTTATGTTTATGTTTTCTCAAAAGCAAAATAAGAAGTGTTATCAATCCGAAGTTCTTTCAAATCAAGAACTTTTAACTAATTGATTTATTCAAAAGAAATGTAATAATGTTTTCTTTAAATCCTTAATATTCTGAATCTGTCAGTTTCTAATTTAAAACCAATGCTCTACTTACTATTATGAGCTAAATAGCGATAGGCAAAAATGGGATATTTACAGACTATGGACCATGTGTGGGCGAAACGCCGGAAAAGACATGCAATGAAAAATGCATCTCTCTGAATTTCAACCTTGGGGGAGTTTGCTTACCTCGGGAGAATGCAAATGTAAATGTAAATGCAAATTCAAATGAAAATCATTATTGTTGCTGCTTAAAATTGAAACCAAATAATTCTTAATCTAATATGTATCCTATACTTTGAATCAAAAAATAGTATCTTCAATTATGTAAATAAATTAATGTATTTGGTATTCAAATATGATAAATTTATTTCTAAAAAGCCAAACATTCAATTATTAATTTTTATTTTGAGAGAGCACCAAAATAAAATATTGAAATTTCTTTCAACGAAATAAAACATTTTAAATGCAGAAATCCCGTTTGATGAAAAAAGTTCACAAATTTACGGTGTGGAATGGTGTGATACATGTTAGATTTTTTCATATTGCCTCTAATATGAAACTATCTTATGTAAATTAATAATAAAAACACAGAATACAAATTTTTCTAAATTTAATATAAACCGCACAATCAGTTATTTCAATATAAAACATATTTTAAATAAAAGAATCTAAAAAGGATTTTTTTTGGTAAATTAGTAACTCTATAAATTAATAAAATATGACAGTCTCAATTTTATTAGTTTATAAAGTTTATTGTATATTATTATTCTTTTGCTACGCACAAAGATTATATTTTAATATTATTATTATTATTATTTTACTTTGTTGTATGTATTCTATCAATGTAAATAGACTGTCCGAGAAAGACTTTATACAAAGTGGGGACTCTCAAATCAAACACTCGACTTCAAAACAAAAAATGCCCTGCCAATTTATCCGTTGTCCTCCCTACCACAGCGAGTTTTGAAGCTAATGTAGAAGATTGCATTATACGCCTTGACTTTATTCTACTACTCCACATCTTCTCTGGTTCTTACAATTATCTTCCTCATCTCAACTGGCAGTAAAGACACAATTTATTCCTGAAAGACAAGACAAGACAAAAAAAGAAGTTTAATGAACATAAGAAACCATCCAGTTTCACTCAAGTTTGTTTCCTCACCGGTTGCAATCGCTTGGAGTACAGCACGAATTCCGCGTATAGATGAAGCCATTCAGCGTCTTCTTCCATCTGTAGATAAAAAAAGAAAGAAGTAGACATAGCAAATAATACCTTGTGCAGACAGAGCCCGGCCCCGAGAGTACGTGGCTGTGTATATGTAAATTTCATTTTTTTTTATAAATTTGGAGGTCTAAAATTTTTTTTGAGCCGATTTGTATGTAATTTTTTTCAAAAAATTTAGAGTCATGTGGTAAATGTTTCACTTAGCTTGGTTCAGAGCCGGCCTTGTGTACAGATTGTAGTAGTGGAGTTTTTAATTTATACATTTTGCATATAATACATTTTAAAATTTATTTATATATATATTTTGTGTTTAAAATAATTTATATTTACATGTTGTGTTTAAAAAATATACTTTAACATCTATCATTTTAGTATTTATGGGATTTATAAGTAAAAAAAAAATTGTTGAATAATATAACCTTATTATCTATCATATTATTTTAGTAAATTTTATTGATATAGGATATGTTTTGGATGTCATGATGTTAAGTTTTTTTTAATTAAGATTTCAAAATTTTAGATTACTCTAATTTTTATAACATATATAGTTTGTTTTTTTATGGTGCATTTGAAAAAGTTATTCTTTATTATCTATGATTTTATTTTTTAAAAAATTTGAAATATTATCATTTTGAGTTTTAATATTTATTTTCAAAATTGTATTTTTTCAAGAAAAATTTGGAAAATTACACAAATTTTTTTGAGTTTCGAAAATTACATGATTTTGATTTTTTTTCTTACTACATTAATACATTATAATATAAAAATATTTTAATTTTTGATAATATTATCTAAATTTTTCTCAATGGATTTTGTTATAACAAAAATAAAAAATAAATTGATTATTAAAATTGAATTTGCCATTAATATTTTAAATTAGTTATTAAAATTTCATAGTTTTCTAATAACATATTTCTCAAATAGTATATGAACTAAAGGTTATTATATATTATTATATTTTTGTATATAAACATATTAAAACAATATATTGATGAGAGTTTCAAAATAAATAAAAATATAATATATAGTTGTAGATATAAAAACTTAACTTATGTTAACAAATTTAGTTTTGTATAAAAATATTATATATTTTACAAATTACTGCCAGTTTTAATGATAAGTGATAATTTATTTAAATGAAACAATTTTAAAATAAAATTTGTTAATTTACCTATTTAATATAATTTTCATATTTAATTCATAAATCACTTCTATTTTATATAATTATAAAATTTATAAAAAAATATTATAGAAATTTGTTTTTAGAATAAAATCTTAGTTAACATTGATCTATAATAATATTATATTACTAATTACGATATTAAATTAATGTGTTATTTTATAAAATTATTTAAATTTTAGTAAGATTTTGTTAGATTCTTTCACAACCGATTTTTTTATAATTAAAAAATAAAATTTATGGTTAGTTTATTATTAATGTAAATAATCAAATATATCATATTAACTAATTCTTTAAACGGTTTTATTATGACTTGTTAATAGTACATAAATTATTGCCCTAAATTATTAGATTAGATAGTTTATTTATGGTCAAACTACACTTTAATTAAGGAGATATCTAAATTAAGGAGCTATCTAAATAGCAAACCATTTTGTTTTTCATTTATATATAAGTTTTTTTTATAAATGATATAAATTTGAGAAAAAATATAATTTTTATATAGGGTTGTGAATTGGTTATACAAAATCTGCAGTTTATTGATGAGAATCAGAAAAAGGTTTACTGCAAAAAATCTGGTTTAAAAGATTTTACCAAAAAAGCTTTAAAAGGCTAATTTATCCTCTCACACAATATTTCTTCTCCGGTCAACCATGGTGGAGGAGGATCCACAACTGTTTTTTCCCATGTAAATGCTTGAGTGTTTCTCCTGTAAGGATGATCTTCATCTAAAAACCTTATGTGGCAATCAAACCAACTATGTTTCCGTCCATTACGTAACCAGAACGCACCTGTCTCATCTTGACAATATGGACACGATAACTGACCATGTGTCGTCCAACCTGAAAGCATCCCATACGCTGGAAAATCGCTTATCGTCCACATCAACACTGCTCGCATTATGAATCTTTCTTTCCTTGAAATATCATATTCTTCCACACCATCTTTCCATAAACTCTGTAACTCTTCAATCAGCGGCTGAAGGTAAATATCTAAGCTTTTTCTTGGATGTTTGGGCCCGAGAATTAGCACCGAAAGGTATAAGAATTCTCTTTTCATACACATTCCCGGAGGCAAATTGTATGGAGTTACAATAACTGGCCAAAGGGAATGTGCTTCGCCATTCATACCAATCGGATTAAACCCATCCGTTGATAAGCATAGATAAATGTTCCGGCTTTCAGCAGCAAATCCAGGATATAACTCACTGAAGTGTTTCCACGCTATGGCATCAGATGGATGATGTATTTCTCCTTCCGGAGTTACATGTTCCTTATGCCACCGCATATTGGAAGCTGTCGCCTCAAGTTGGTATAGACGTTTCAGACGATCTGCTATTAGGAGGTAAAACATTCTCTGTTTCGGTTTGTTTTTACCTTTTCCGTTCTTCGGGTAGTAGCGATCTTCTCCACAAAACCAACAACTGACCAACTTCGCATCATCTCCTTCCAAAGTAACATACAGTTCTTCACACATACGTCAATCTTCTGTAAGGGTAACCCAAGCGACCGTATCAGTTTCTGCGTCTCGTAATATGTTGCTGGAGCTTTATTTGGCTGCGGAAGTATGTTTTTAAATACTTCAGATATCTCATCTACACAAGCTTCTGGTAGATTATAATCTGTCTTCACTTTCATCATCCGCGAAGCAAGAGACAACTGAGAAATTCCTTCTACACATCCTTCGTAGAGAGGTTGAGTGGCTGCTTCAAATGCTTCAAAAACACTATCATGATAGGGATCTGCTATGTCCGTCTCTTCTATAGCTTCCGGCATGTAAGCTGGCGCAATGTCTGCGGGTACCTCTGGAATATTCTGGTGGTGATCTTCATAAGCATTCCAAATAGGAGTCTCTAACATTTCTTCTTCACCCGTCGAATGATTCGCCCCGGAACTCTCACCAACATCGTAGAATTTCTCTCCATGACTCGTCCAAACATAATAATTTCCCTTGAAACCGTACAAGAATAGATGTCGTGCGACAACTCTTGCTTCGCGTTGGTTCACATTTTTTCATCGAGCACACGGACACAACAAAGTTTCTCTTTCTTTGTAATCTTCTTGATTACACGCAAATTGAATAAATGCATCAACACCTCCAAGAAATATTTCTGAAACCTGATTACTCTCAGGATCAATCCTTTGATTCATCCATTCTCTAGATTGAAAGTAGAAAGACATTTTGTTCTAAAAATTTGAGAGAAGAACAAAAGTTCTAAATGTTACGGTTATGAAGCATATATATAATACAAAATAGCCACGACATAGCCACGAAAAATTCGTGGCTCCGTTAAAATATCTGCAAACGAATATTTCTCTGCCATAGACCGAATAAAGACTGAAAAAGCATGTATAGCCACGAAACAGCCATGAAACAACCGTGGCTATATCCCATTTCGTCAAACGATTGGACGTAACACTTCCTTTTCGATGTCGGCACAAAAAAACAAAACATTGCCACGTTTTATTAGTGACATACTCTTGGCTATATTCTTTAACCACGAAAATTTCGTAGCGTTCTGTGGCTAAGCCTAGCCACGCTTTGTTTTGTGACTCCATCGTGGCTATTTTAATTTTACCGTGGCTTTTTACGTTTCGTGGCTTTGACGTGGCGTTGTCGTGGCCTCTTTTAAATAACCACGGTTTTTAAGTGGCAATACAGTGGCTATGCGATAGATTTTTACTAGTGTAATAATCCTAATAATCTCTTTGTATTTACTGCATTGATTATTTTGTTTTATATGTATACTTTATCATTATTTTCAACAAATTTTTGCATTTAAAATAATCAACTAATACATATTAAAGCTGGAAAAGTTGAACCAAGTCAAGATATCAGAATCTTAAAACAAAACAAGAAATAAATAATTTTTATTTGGATATTCATTGACGTTCAAACAAATTAGAAGGAAAAAAGAAAAATTATGACAAAAAAAGGAAAAAAAAAGAAATTTAAAGATGAAACAGAATCTGCTTTTTTGAAGCTGAAATAATTAAACCAAAAAATTTTTCCTTAATACTTAGTTACAAATCACTCTATTGTTTTCATTATTTATTGAACATTTTAGGTTATTTTCAAATTTTCATAAGCTTTAAACAGACAACTAATTAAACTTGGTCATTTACAAATTTTCTTCATTGTTTTGTTGTCCAAGATCAGGTATGTCTCGCTTTTTTTCTCTATTGTATATTGTTAACTTACAACTGAGTTTTAAACATGTAATCGATCAAGCAGGTGTCTCTATATCGCAAATCCTTTTGCTTATCTGCGTTTTTAGTAATTAGTAAGTATGGCTTTCAAGCTGAAATCACATGCATATATGTCAGTTATTCTTCTTTAGCTTAACAAAACATTTCCTAACTACTTTTACATGATATATTAATGTGTTTTTATGAAGTCTTTAATCCAAATTCACAATTATAGATATATACACCCTTAGTTTATTTTAATATTTAATGTTTTAGAGGGAAAATATTTTGCTCCAAAATCGATGATGTTTTCAATTTTAATGCAAAAATTATTAGCCTTTATATTATATTATCTTTTGTATTCTGTAATGTGTTTTATCACTGATCGAATTACAATTAGATGAATAATTTGTGATTTTTTTTTTTGTTTAAAATGCAAGATATGTACAATCTTAAAAAATTACCCATTAAAAAAGGATGGAGTATTAGAAATTTAGAACCTTTATCGGATGCTAGAAAAGTTCCATTATATCATTTTCCATTATTTTCAATAAGATTTGTATTTTTGAGAAATAATTTTTTGATAAGCTTTCAAATAAGGCTTTAATAATTATTTTATTAAAAATCACATGATTTCTTACAGCAGCTTACAATAATAATAAAACTTCTTTGAAAATTGTATCGGGACTTAGTACCAGAAAGGAGAGAAAAAAACAAAAACAATGTTTTATGACATTTAGTATTTTGAAATTTAATTTTAATAAAATAGTTAATTTTATTTAAATATATTTTGAAATACCTTTTTATCCTATCTAGGAGTTTTAATTTCAATCCAGGGTTTGGTCCGATTTTGATTCTGTTTGGTTTTTGTTCTTTAGCCGATAAAGTTTTTCTGGATTAATGAAGTCTACTATATCTTGTATAGAATACTCTATCGTCACCCTAGCATGTCTTTTGATGTATTTTAAAATACTCACAAGTTAATCTATGACTAATGCCCAACATACCTCTGTGAAAAAAAACAAGTCATATGGTTCACCAATTCTACTATTAAGATAGCAAATATAAAACTACTTGTATAAATTTATAGACTTAATAACCACGATTTCCTTGGTTTTTCACAAGCTCCATAATTTTTACCCACTGTCTTTCTTCAGTGATTTTGGCACAGTCTACATCTATATTATTAAAAGAGAAGTACTCATTTGAAAATGTTTGTACTTCATTAATTAAATTCCCTATTTTTTAACTTGTCTTTTTCAGTTGCATTTATGAAATATTCTAAAACAAATAAAATAGTCTAATTTATTACTTGTCTTTTTAGTTACATTAATGAAATATGCTTAAATAAATTTAACCTTCTCATTTTATTGTTTGTCTTTTTCAGTTACCTTAATGAAATATTCTTAAATAAATTTGGACATAATGTCATTTAATCAACCAAAAAAACTCATGAGTTATCTTTAGATGCATAATTTTAATAAGGAGATTTTAAAAAACGTGCATCATTAAAATGTTACCTAAAACATGCAGCACTAATATATAACATGCATCAATAAAACTAGAATTTGACTCACACAATTGTACGGATATTATTTTCAGTTGATTAAATTTAAAAATAATTATTTATTCAAAAAATATTTAAGAATGGCTATGTTTTAAAAAATTATATGGTATTAGTTGCTCATAACTCATTTGTCATTTGCTAAATTTATGGTTTTTATTTATATTTTTTATTATTTAATTATAATATTTTCATTTTATATTTGAAAGATAAATGAATTTTCTTTCAAACAATATTTTTTTAAATGTATTTTTGTAAAAATAATCAATTTAAATTGTTATTATCATTGAATATACTTATTTTTGACATAATTTAAGTTTTCGTTTACATCAAAACTTATCATATTTTAGGATAATTTTAATTTAAAATGTAATTTTCATATTTTTCAAACAAATTCAAAAAATATTTTTTAAATATTTTGTTATAATTTTTTTAAAAATATTGAGTTACATTTCAAATAAAAAGGTAAAGATATTAAAATTATTCTTATTAAAATATGTAAAATTTAATATAGTTTTAAAGAAATGGTCAATATAAAAAAATTACACATAAAAAAAATCATGATTTTTGTTAACTGGGTGGATATGATATCGCAAACAAAAGAAAAATTTCTGTTTTTACAATTATCTAATTAACTCTATATACTCATTTTTTAAATATATTTTTATATGATATCACACATTCGTAAAAAAATAGATAGTTTAAGATGCAAAAAAATATTTACTTAATAGATATAATATGAACGAATATTACAAATACATCATTTAATAAAATAAATAATTAAAAACTGAAAATTCATATCCGCGCGCTATATCCGGTTCAGGTTCAGGTTCTAGTTTGGGATTAAAATACAGTTTACGTTTGAAAAAATAATAAATCAATATAAATATGCATTTAAAGCACATAAGTTACACACATACCCTTTTTTTTTCCACCACGCGTAGACTTGCTCTTGCGTTTTTGGATGCAAACATTTGACGATAGGAATATCCGATTCCGGTTTGGTTGCGAATATCTTCAACGAAATAAGGAGTGTACTCAAGAATGACGAATGGAAATTTTTATAACATTTCGTAAATATGTCAACGTTTATCAGTTCGAGAAGATATTAGCAACTAAACCGGAATCAGATATTACTATCATCAAATGTTAGCATAAGAAAATACAAGAGCCAAGAGTCTACGTCTGGTGGAGAAAAAAAGAAGGTATGTGTCTAACTTATGTACTTTAAATGCATATCTATATTGATTTATTATTTTTTAAACGTTAATTGTATTTCAATCCCAAACTTAGACTGTCCAACATCACTGAAGAAAGATCAATAGGTAAAAACTATGAGACGTGTGAAAACCAAGGAAATCATGGTAATTAAGTCTATAAACTTATACAACTAGTTTTCTATTATTTATTCTATATTGTAAAATTGGTTAAACCTTTGTATTATTTTTTCACGGAGGTATATATATATATATATGTTGGGCTCTGGCCGCAGCTGAATTTTTGAGTGTTGTAAGATACAACAAAAGATATGATAGGGTGAAGATGTAGTATTCTATACAAGATATAGTGGACTTTACTAATCCGGAAGAACGCTCTTGGCTAAAAAAGGATACCAAGCACTATTGCTATCCATGGTATACATTTAGGGATAGAGTATGTGAAGAAATTTGCGGTTCAACGAGAGGAAGATCGACCATTTCAGGTCGACTGGTGTACCAAAAATGTAGCTCCACGCCTCCACATGATCCCTTATCAAAACTTGGTTACATAAGTAAGGTGATACAAGTTCTTTGTCTAAATGTGTTGTTCATTGTTTCAACTTCTTGTAACTATAATTATTGTCTTCATTGTAGATCATTTATTAAGACAAAGGTTGTGCAACTTAAAAGGGAAACCTATGCGTTGGTGTAAAAAAGAAAAAAGGGAGATTATGTGATGTCTCTCTATTAATTTTGTATAATTTGGATGATAATGATGATAACAAGTGATATTTATTACACACTAAGTTATAATAAAATAATATTTGACACAAGTTCAAAATAGCAAAGTTCAAACATATCACAACTTTAATATCACATAAATTCAGAAAATACATAAGTTTAAGCATTTGACATCCAAATTTTAACAAAATATTTATGCAACAAAATTATATAGTAATCTTTTGTAACTGAGCCAATCTGTAAAATTGACATTAAAGCACATCAGCAAAACATAAAACATCATCTTAAAAAAAAGTTATCAAAGAAAAGCCTGTTCTCATTAGCTAGACATATAAATAAACAAGAATATTGTTAACCTCATCATTATATACAATAAATTTATAAAATTCATTCAAGAGTTCAAAAATTGATAAATATACATGAACGAACAAAAAATCTTCAAATTTCATTTTTAATTTGGATAAAATATAAATTTATTGAAATTAGCAAAGAATACTTCTTGAGAAGTCTACTCAATTAGTAGAATTCTTGAGAATTCATCATTTATAAATTATTGAGTTACTTTTGTAATTGGATAAATTTTTGATTTTACCAGAGAAGACATTTACTATCAGAATCAGGTTCATTTTGCAATTGAACAAAATTTTACAGAAATTAACTTTTTAATAAAAGATTTTTAGAGAAGTTTGTTGTGAGTAAACTTCCGGAGAAATCTTCTTATTGTCACATGAAGTCTTCAAAGTGTCGCAAGAAGTTTTCAAAGTGTCGCAAACGTATCTTAATTTTCAATTGATCATGTTTGACTTTATAAGAGAAATATTTGTTAGAGGTCTTATATGGCAAGACTTTTTTGATTAAAATCTCGGAATAAAAATAAAGTATACTTATGGAAACGTCTCTTATGAGAAAACTACTCCAGAAGTATGCTAAATAATTAATTTTAAAATTAAATATTTTATTATTTTTATCAATTGTAAAACTGATCTTAAAAGACTTTTTGCAATATTTTAGTGACTTTATGTGACATTTAGAAGACTTCTCAATAATTCTACTCACATTAGACTTTTTTAGAAGTTTTCCATAAAAAGTCAAATTTCTTAAAAAAATTTGGTCAATTACAAAATTAATCTCGCTTTTTGGAAACTTCTCGAGAAGTCTATTTAATTTTTTTTTTGTTACAAAGAAAAGCTTGTAGACTTCTAGAAAAGTCTTCTATGAAAATTTCTTAAAATAGTCAATTGCAAAACCAACTTATGTATTGACCATAAGACTTCCCAAAAAACTTCTCTAGATATGTTTTTCAGTTTTGCAATTGACCAAAAAATAATAAAACATTTAATTTTATAGTTTATCAATTAGCAAACTTCTTAAAAACTCACAATTTTTTTTTCAAATATGTTTCCAGTAGAAATCATACCTAGATCCAGTGAGAGTTCATGCTTAGTTTCTCCAAACACCCAAGATTTCCTAATGAAAGATACACACTCGTTATTGACCAAAACTCACTAAACTCGGGCAACTTTAATGAAAATATAATCTTGAAATCCAAAATTTTGAGTTTTAAAAATGAAATAAGAGACAATTTGCAAGATAAATGATTTATGTATGTAATTAAAAGATGAATAAATTGATTTCTAACACATTTAAAACTTGTTTTTGGTTGTTAATGGTAGTTGGTGATATTGAAGACAATTGTAAATAAGTGATGAAGATGAAGATGTTTAAGTATGATGCGAAAAAGATAGGTAGTAGCATTTTGCGTGAATTAGTTAAACTTTTAGGATGAATTATAGCAAGAAAAATATTATAATATAGGGTTAATTTTGTGTTTAAACATAAATTTTAGGATATTTTTAAAGAACCAGAAAAAATGTCAAAGGAACGTTCGGAGGTTGGAGTGACAACAATCTCAACTTCATTACTATTGCTTGTGTTTGCTATGGGAATATATCCTACCTTCAAAGTATAAGTCCAGGTTTAATGTTACATACTTACAACGAACCATCGTCGTTCTTTTGATATTTAGTATGTAATAATATGTAAAATTAATCCTTAAAACCGATCGTAAGTCTTGCTTATCCTTACTTACTTTTTATGCATAACTAGATAAACTCTAAATCCATTTAAGCAAACTAAAACCTGGAAAATGATAAAAACAAATCTAAAAAAAAACAACTTAAACATAAAAATGTTAAATCAAACAGGAATGGGCAAAGCTTGAACCCATCCACCACTGTTAATGAAGTCGAGATTAATCAAACTTTGAACACTGAATCCACTCAGCTTCTTAACCCAGCTCACACGTCTCCCCGTATTTGATCCACTCCCATAGCATCCAATCTCTGCAAACGTCAGCTGAGATACATGGCCCCTAAAGTGCCATGAGTCCCAACCTTGGGGAACAACCACGTCGGTCAGGTCTGTGTTGTAAAAGATCACTCGAGCGTAACTGCGCCACGGTCTGCCCAAGAAAGCCTTCCCCGATCCGTAAACGAGGCTGTCCGTGAACACAAATCCGCTAGCGTCATACGGGTTGATCCGTCCTTGAGCCGTTATGTAACCAGCTACCCCCGGTTTTAGCGTCGCTCCTAGCACGTTTATCACGCATTTCTAAAACCCACCAATCACACAATTTTATTTAATAAAAATAAACAAAAGATCGCGGTTACTTAGGAGTTAGGACTACTATGTGTATTCATTCAAAAATATATACTATGTGATTATTAGTTTTTTACCTTTTCGTTGTTTGGATATAGATATGTAAACATTGTTTAATTGTAGTTATCAATTTGATTTATCTAGATTTAATATATCTGCTATACACGGATCTTTTACTGGTATTATTAAAACTAAAAAATATAATAAAACTCACAAGGTTATGTGAATAGTCAGAATGTAACGAACCTTGTAAATAGATTGGCCGTTACCAAATATGAAATCAACGGCGCCTTGGATAGTGCAGCGGTGGAAGAAGTGTCGGCCATCAGCATCCCACAAGGTGTCTTGAACTCCAGAAAACCCTACCGAGTAAAAAGCACATTTATCACCGTTGATCAACGCCGCCACGGCAGGGATCCTAGGGTTTCTGTTCACTTTCCCTTTATTCGGGAAATTGTACGTATTCTGTAAATAATGCAAAAAGGAAAAAAAGAACAGTCATCTACAGTAAAAAAATCAAATAAATAGAAGAAAAAGACAGAAGAAAAAAACAAAAGTCACCGTACCACGAATGTCAGGCTTTTAATGACGGTGTTATCGGCGACAGTAGCAAAGGTAGGGCTTTGTGCAACCGAGTCATGATCGTCCCATTCAACTCTAGTGTTCCTCTTTCCAGCTCCAACTATTACTATGAACGGTTTATCATAGGGTATCTTTATTTTCTCCCTACAGCATAACATTAATCGTTACTAAGCTCTCTTTTTTTTGCATATATGTCAAGTTAGTTACATGTGGCTATACTGACCTGTAAAGGCCGGCTGCAACGTTGATGAAGAACCAATGGCGGTTGTTGACTGGGACCGAATCAATAGCCTTTTGTATTTTCGTGAAATTTGAATGACCCGATTGATCTACGAACACTTGTTGGTGGTACGCTTCGATGATATGTTGTAAGCAAAAACAACAGAAAAGAGCGATGAAAAGTCGACGATTTCCCATTAGATGATGTCAAAACGTAATAGACTGTGGAGTAGGGCGAAAGACAAATGAGAATAGTGGAGGTTAATGTATTATTTAATAAAGGCTCTGCGATTAATGCTTTTTATTTTGTTAAATATTTTGATCAAGATTTATTATTTTGTTTCCTTTTGATTATGTATGGAATCAAAGTTTGAATTTACATGAAACTGGCAAGTTTAGCTTTGTTTTGCGATTTGGTGATCAATTTTACTTTGTGTGAGATGCCATAAACCAAAAAAAAAGGAAGTTGTGATCTTTGTGATTGTGGCAACTATAAAGTTTGTGGTCGAGACTTTGTATTTATTGGAAAATTATTACATAAATATAGTATTGAATTTTGTGTAGTAGAAACTACATTAGATTAACAGAAAATTACACACATGAAATCAGGAATTAGTCTTACACAAGATATTTGACAGAAATTTGGAGAATATTTGTTAAATCTACAAAATTTAAAAAAATCTGTCAATTTTTAAAATAACTAAACTCTTTCCAAATTCTAGTTCCAATAACTAGGCATGGGCATTCGGGGTCCCAATCGGATTTCGGTTTAGTCCAATCGGGTTTCGGTTTTTCGGGTTTATCAAAATCAGCCTCATTCGGGTTATATGAAAATTCGGTTCGGGTTCTATTGGGTTCGAGTCGGGGTTAGTAAATCTTCAAAGAACCGGTACAACCCAATGTACTTTCGGGTTTGGGTCTCAATCGGTTCTTCGGTTTAAATGTACCTGATTTATATCTATTTTGTAATAAAAAAATAAGTAAAATAGGTTCTTCGGTTTTAAAATACTTGATTTGTACCTATTTTGTAACCAAAATATAAATAAAACCGGTTCAAAAAAAAGAAAGGAACATCAAATGGGATCATTCAAAATCAAATGAAAGTTACACATAGTTATTGATCGAAAGAAAACCAAATAAATGAAAGCATAAAACGAAAACCAAGTTCTCATGAAATAAAAACATTATTCAATGAAAACAAAACCAAAATCTAAAAACTTCAACCTTCAACCGCCACATTCAACCATCAATTTTCGTATAATAGATAATTATTTTAGATGTTTAATATATTTTGAATACATATTAGGAATTGAGATCATGTTTGGTACAAGTTATTTTTGGGAATTTTGAATATTTCGGATTCTATCGGATATCCATTTAGGTTCGGTGGGTTCGGTTCGGATAATACCCATAACCCGAAATACCATAAAACAAGATTCATTCGGTATTTATGCCGGATTAGGATTCATTTTTATCGGATCAGATTCGGTTTATTTGCCCAGCCCTACCAACAACCCCCTAATAGAACAAAAAGGAAGTTGTAATCGTTGTACTGCGGTAACTGTAAAACTAGTGATCGACACTTTACATTCACTTTGGAAATTATTATAAGAGTTTTTAGTAATTAAACCTCTCATCTAAAAATGAATTTTAAAAATACCCTCAACTAAAAATCCTGTGAAATAAACTCTCAACTTTAATTCCGCTAAAACGTGGCGGAGGTTGACATACGTTAACAGTTTATAAGTTGATGATTTATAATGTTGAAAATTTAGTTGAGGTTTTTCTTTATGATATAAAAATAGTTGAGGGGTTTTATCACTAAAAGTAATTAAATGTTTTAAAACATTTATTATCATTTATAAATTATTTTAGATTGATTTATAAATTTAAAACTAATTTATAAATTTTAATACATTAATTTATACATCCTAATTTAATAATTTTCAACACTACTTACAGCTTAATATAACTTCAAATATTAAATTATTTGATGTTTGGCAATAGTGATATAAGAAAATTTGTGTTTTTATAACGTCATTGTTAAATATCAAATAATTTAAATTTGCTAAGTTATATTAAGTCTTAAGTCGTGCTGAGGATAATTCATCCATGAAGTCAATCTTTCTATTTAGAGTATGAAGCATTTTTTTCTAGTTTCATGATTTCCGTCTTCTGGCTCATACTTTCCCCTAAATATAATGCATGATTATTTTTATTTTCATTGATTTATGAACCAATACGTTATATTTTTTTTTCTTGATTAATAAAATAATATATTTGATATTTTATTTTTGATTTATTGTATTACTTTATGTTTCAGTAGTATCACGAATAATGTTAGATTATTTTATCCTAACAAGTAGCAGAAATTGTAAACACTTATAAAATCATTGTGAAACCGTATTAATCATATGTAAAAGTATTAAAATATTTATGAAGCTTTATAAATCGTTATAAAGTAACGTATTAATATTTATAAATTAGTTTTAAAGGTTTATATCAATCTAAAACAATGTATAAATGATAATAAAGATTTCAAAACATTTAATGACTTTTAGTGATAAAACCCCTTAATTATTTTTGAATTGTAAAAAACCCCATCAACTTAAGTTTTCAACAATATAAACCCTCAACTTATAAACAACGTATGTCACCTTCCGTCATGGTTTTTTAGACGGAGAGTAACATACGTTAATGGAATTAAAGTCGAGGGTTTCTTTCACATGATGTTTAGTTAAGATTTTTTTTACGATTCATCTTTAGTTGAGGGGTTTAATTACTAAAAATAACAATGATTTTTCTAAAAGAGATTACATCAGATTACTAGGAGTTTTGGAATTAGCCATACACTAGTAGGCAACTCTACCCAATTCTTTTACTCATTCGGTTCAAGAAAAGATAATATATATATTATATCTTGGGGATCTCTAAGTTAGGTGCTATATTATCACACCGAGGACTACTTGAATGCCTCTAAGGCTCTAAGAGTAAGGTTTCCGCCTTTGTAAAAGAACCGTTATAAGATCGGATAAATGGTTGATCGGCTAAGTGTCTCTACTAAGGTTGTTGAAAACGTTTTTATCGAACCATGTGAACAACTTTGCCTCATATTTTAGATATCAAGTTATCGACTACCCAAAACAGTAACCCTGAATCTTATGAGTACGGTGATGAGGTTATGGTGGAGTTCGAGAGGCCAACGAAACGACTTCAACATATGTCCACAATACAAAACATAGTCTTGTCGATGCATCATTTCATTAGTACGTGTGAGACAGATAAGTTTCTCAGAGAAACTGCATATGTGAGATATCATTTCATTAATACATATGTTAACAAGTTTGCCTCATATGTGAGTTATCAAGTTGTAGACTACCCAAAACATTAACCATAAAGCTGTACGATGAGGTTATGGTGGAGTTCAAGAGGCAACCAAAACTACTTGAACATATATGTCCTCAATACAATACTTAGTCTGATCGATGCATCATGTCATTAGTTCGTGTAAGACAGATAAGCTACTTGAAAATAAGTGAATATTTAAATTAGTGTATGTTACCCATTCCGCTCTGACGGAGTCCAAACATTTGAAACTTTAATTTTCATCACTTCTTCCTTCCAACTTTCTTGTGTTCTTCATTTCTGTTTCTTTCTTAGAATTTGATTTTTCATCCCGACTGCTAAGTTATTACTTCCGACAGAGGTAAGACCTGAAAGAAACAGCCTGGTATGAGTAGCCCCGAGTAAAAATCATCGACAAAACAGATCAATGATTTTTTTGGATAAATCAAATATATATTTAAAAAGACGATTTGATTACTCTTTATGGCACATTTTGAGTTTCATTTACACTTATAGACACTTTCCACATGCACTGGTGTCAATTGGTTTTCTGGACAATAATGTCCTTTCATTTGGGAAGTATAGGATATTTTGTTTTTTATTATTTTATGTTACCATTTTTCTTATTTCACTTTATGTTTTCATTTACTTTTATCTCAAATTTTAAAATATATTAAACAAAAATAGTTGTCTTAATAAATTATATATAATTTTTTTTATCTTTAAGACCTATTTTTTGATATATATATATATATATATATATATATTATCATGTAAAGAAAATTAAATGTGGATGTGGACACCAAAGCGTGGATAATAGAATTATAAATTAGTCGTGGACATGGACATCTTAACACGAAGGTCATTGGTTAATTACCTATAAAAACTTGTTCTTCGTCATAGTCTCCGGAAAGTAGAAGCTCACGTAACCACATTTCTATCATTACTCCTACGGTCACCGGCATCGCCGACGCCACCACCACGATCGAGTTCTGGTTCCAACTCGCTAAAGGTTTCATCTTTCGATCTCTGTACACCAATCTGCTGGAGACTTCCCCCGTGACCACATCTGATCCAACGCAATTAGCTCTCGATCTCCGATAAGACATCTCTGATCGAGCTCTAATGGATAAGACATCTATGAATCGAGCTGTTTTATCGGAGATCGAGAGCTAGTTGCATTGGATTGGATGTGGTCACGGGGGAAGTCTCCGGCATACTGTTTACAGCAGTTCGAAAGGTGAGACCTTTAGTAAGTTAAAGCCGAAACTCGATCGTGGTGGTGGCATCGTGGGACTAACGGTGGAAATGTGGTTATGTGGTTTTCTCCTTCGTGGAGACTATGGCGAAGAACAAGCTTTTAAAAGTATCAACCAAAGACTTCCATGTCAAAATATCCACGTTCACAACTAGTCTATAATTCTATTATCCACGCTTTGGTATCCACGTCCACATTTAATTTTATTTACACATTAATATATATATATATATATAATGTAATATAATATAAATGGGTCTTAAAAGATAAAAAAACTTATATATAGTTTATTGTGACAATTATTTTTGTTTAATATATTTTAGAACTTGAGATAAAAATAAATGAAAACATAAAGTGAAATAAGAAAAATAATAAAATAAAATAAGAAGAAGAGAAATTCTCTTTAGTTTAGGCCCATAAGAGTCTTTTATGCAAAAGAAAGTGTGTCTCAAGTGAAAAGTGTTTTGTAGTGTAATTGGAACGTGAGAAAATGTCTCTAGATGTAAAAAATTCTTAAAAGACAAGATGTGGTTTTCAAAGCGTCAATGCATTTGTGTGGCAGCATTTAAGAATCTAAATAAGCTTCTTAGGATATTTTGTGGGCAGCAAGTCTTGAGGATGGTGATCTACACTTATGTTACAATGTCATCTTTATATTTTGTGTATATTTTATAAGAGTTACATTTTTTGAGTTGATTGGACATAAGATTTACTTGACATAATTTAAACTAATTTAATAGTATATATTTATATCTGTCAATAGTTTTAGCAGTGTTTTTGTACCCGACCCACACATGTGGTCAAACTTGTAGATCCTGTGATATGTATATAATTAGGTTCGGTTTTACTTAAACATGCAAAGTAAAAATCTGATAAAATTTGATAAAAACTCAAAAACCAAAACTTACCCACGATCCGATACTGGTTGACCCGATAAAAACCTATATAATCTGATGATATTTTTTTAAAAAAATATATGTACTTTTACAATTATATAATTTTAATAAACTATTTGATTTCCGATTCTTATATTTTTGATAAAACTTTTACTATATAATTTAAAGCAAATCTGATATAAAACTAAAATTTATAGTTATACTTAAAAATTATTTTATTTTTGTTATTGATAGTCTATTATAAATGTTCTATTTTATTTTATTCTAGATTTAAAGGCTAATTTATAATAATTTTTATTTACTTATTTATTAATTTTTAGCCAAAGTCATAATTTGGTAGAAAATTAGTTAAATAATTGGTTTTTCATGGAAAATATATATTGAATTAAAATCTAAAAATTTACATAAAAAAATTAGGTTTTAGAATGATATAGAGTTTGTAATGGGTGTCTTATACTTTTAAATATTTTAAAATTATATTTCAAAATACTTTAAATTATATGTTTAATATATTTGATTTTTATTTTTTTCCTTTATATAGTATAATGTGGATTAAAATTCTAAAACACAAAAATTGTTATGAATATTCTCTCTATTCACAACACAGTTATCAGCACAAAATCTTAGCCGCCGAGTAAAAACCCTAACTACCTTAATAAAAAAAAAGAGCCCGTATCGAATCAAAAGTAGCATCGTGACTACAAATGATCCTCTATTCTTCATTGATTTCCAATCTCTCTGATTATTAGCGTTGAGCTGAGTATCTCTTTATTGTATTGTTTGATCGACTCGTAGTTATGCAATTATATGCCAATAGTTTCTGACTCTAAATTATTGCTTATTATTTCATTAGTTACAACTGTCTAGACATGCAAGCATATAAATTTGTGCTATATTATTTAATCTACTTGTCATGTGTGTTGCTTCGTTTGATGAACCATTGGTTTGAGTTTGCATATTTAACGATGGGTTGATATAATTATATTGAATCACCTGTTGAAAATATGATGAATATAGTTTATTCAAAATTATATATACTCTTACTTGTTCGTATGCTTGATAATGAATCTTAAAGTGTGGTGAAAGACAATTCATTGATCTGGTTATTGTATTATTTTGCAAACCTGCATGATCTATGATATAGAATATATTAATCGGAAATTGTTTAGTTATTGGATTACTGGTTTGATATCGGCGAGATCGAGCAAAGGACGTCTCCGTTGAAACTCATCTCCAATCATCGAGCCAACAACACTGAGATAAGTAATCTCATGATTTAGTATTTGGTTAATTGCTTTTGGTCCATGCTTTATATTTTCGTTTGATGTATGATTTAGTTAGTATAACTCTTCTATTGATAAAATCTTCTTACATTCTTTTGTACTTTGAGTTATTGATTGATGTCCTAAAATTACTAATCACATGTTTTTATGCCGTATTGGAATAATGTTTGATATGGTATCGAACTAGCTATATATTCTACATATATGAATGCATTCATGGTTGCTGTATGCTTTACTAATTAGTGGGTTCATCTATCTTATTTCGCTATTATTCAATTGCTACTAGATGATAAAGTTATGGTATTCACTCGTGTATAAATAAGTTCTTTCACGAGCATGATTTTATATGTTATATTTGTATAATTTCTTACATATGATGTTTACTAGAATGATCGATGGCCATGTTTCCATGAGCAAAATTTTAAAGTTTCAGAGTTATGTATATTTTTATATACGAGGCGAGATTTTTGCAAAGCGGTTTGACCATCATCTTGTTAGATCTCCTCCACTACATCCCCTTCTTATCGAGATAAGTATTATTTTGTCATGCTTTTTGTCATGTTTGATAAGGTAAAATACTTTACATGAAAGTAAGTTAATACATGCAGTATTAGTAAATCAATTGATTGAATTAAAACCTTTTAAATAGCATGAAAATAGGAAACTAGTACATATAATGATTACTATAGGAGTATTATTTACAATGTTTATGTGAATATATATCTCTATAATTTGAAATATTTTATTATTATATTTCATTACCATTATATATATTTGAGAGTTTTAAGCTTAAAATCTTGATCTTAAAAGATCCATAAGTTTTGGAGAACAATCTGAAGAAAGGTATGATCACCTGAATGTGATTATTTAAAGCTCATTATTTATTTTTCATCTAAAGATTACAAGACCTTAAATCTATAAATACATCTCAACTATATTGGATGTCAAGTTTAAAAGTAAAATTTCTCGAAAAATATATAATGATGCAAAGGTGAGCATACATTTTTTTTACAAGTAATGTTGTCCAGCGGACACATGGTTGAAAAAAAGAAGATTAAATTTATATTTGTATCTTGTCTCTTTGAGACTCAGAAAAATAATGAGCTATTGATGCAAGATGATAAACCACGTCTAGTTGATTATGATCATTTTTTTCAAGAGAATCTGACATTTTATATTAAGAAAAAAAATCAACATTGGTCAAGAAAATGGACATAAAAATGATTGTAGACGTGAACGTGGATATAAATAAAGTCAAAATCCAAAGATTTTTTCTTAGAACTCATACTCTCACTTGAAGTTGAGAAAATAAAGATGGTAACAAAGAAAAGATATGATTCATTCATCTAAAGATGAAAGAAAATTATTGTCAGCACAATGTCTTTATGGTATCAAGATTATTGGAAGCTCCAGAGGAGCAGAGATACATGCTTGTTTATGGGAACACAACTTAAAATCATTAATGCGTTATACTTTTCCAAGTCTCAAAGATCAAAAAGATCAAAAATATAACACATGACCTTAAGTTGGGAATGTTGTTGATTATAAAGTGGGATTCAATTCAAGATATATAAACTTAGAGTATCATTATCTCGAGGAGGAGAATTAGATAATCCCACGTCCCTAGTAAGTGGAACATCCAGAAGTATGTTCACTCTGGAAATAGACTTAAGGAGTCATTTATAAAATAAAACCACGAGATTTATAATCTAATAATGTTGAAACAATAAGTAAAGGGAAATGTTGACTACCTTCAATCACAAGTATTACCAAGGCACTATTGTATTGTACTACTTAATGATTAGAAAATAGAGATAAATATAATAGTAAACCAGAAGTTTACTGAATGTGTAATGTTTGGCAAGCCGATTATGCCATCCCGATTTAGTAATGATGCGAAAGATAATCATATAGATATTCGTTGAAGAACCAAAAGATTCTTACGAATGATTTGCTATATGCTGCTTTCTTACAAGGCAATGCAAGAATACAGTTTTCACCAGTCAAATAGATTTAGATTCTATTTATACAAGGAGCTGTTTGTGGGCTTGATCACCCACTGGTGGACTGATCATCCACCATATGCATCGACAAGAAGGATGTATGTATCCTTGTCATAGATCTGCAACCTGATGTTTGTGAGACTAATTGGTAATACTGGTAAAATCACAAGCATTTGATGATTATTTTATGCATGTATGGATACATGATGAACATCTTGTAGCTAATGTTCATATTTAAGATGCAGCAGCATTGATTCGCATAATGCCAAAGAGTAATCAAGAACTCTCCCCATCAAACTGGTTTTAGGTCAGGAACCAAAGATCCCCATCAAGAAAATTTGCACAAGTTGTTGTTTCTCCACACCGCTAAAGATGGGACCTTAAAAGATGTTATGAATATGTTGGATATGATCTCCATTGATGATAAAATCTAGAAGGTTTTATAAGATTTATTTAAAGACTCAAAGTTAGTCTATCCAACATTAGAGAGAGAAAATAAGCAGCTGGAGAATGAATGAGTTGAATGAATTATCATTGATCCTCGGACTAAAGAGCGTAAATAAAAGTCCAAAATGAATGTATGGAGATAATTATATTACAAAGATTAGCATATGAGTTGCCAGGCTCATTTACTGACCTTAAGAAAGTGATTAGGTCAGAAGTACCAGCTGTAAATGTTCCAGTTAAAATGAATATCCCAAAAGGACAATTTCAAACTGCTAATGAGTCTAAAGAACGCCTAAAGAGTGATAGACCAATAGGTTCCAAATATAATAATAGTCGAAAAAAGGAGCAAGAATAAGAATTGCAGAATCGAGGAATGAAATATTAAAGATCTCGAGAAGAGATAGAAAACATGACAATAAGGAATTAAGGTATCTGAGAATAAAGGAAACTCAAATAGCTATGTCATGTCTTGAACAATATGGAACAAATATCAAATCGACGTCGTGAATACTTATGCATGCAATGTAGCAGTTGATGAGAATGAGGATCATAAACTATCTATTGAAAAGTGTACATAATATGATAAATGGTCGGAAAGGAAATGAAAAAATAGATGCAGATCTCTTGGAAAGAGAGAGTATTTGGACAAGTACTCCATACACCAGAAGGTGTAAACCAGTGGCACATAAATGGGTATTTATGTGAAAGAATGAATGGGGTGATGAAAAACAATTGTGAGATGCAAAGGGTTAGTTGCACAAGGGCTTTCACAAAGACCTGAAACTGTTATAAGAAACACATCATCATGTGGTGGAAGCATCAACTTTCAAGTTTCTTTTGTCTGGCAACAAAGAAAAAGAATTGAGAGCCACAGGAATAATGAAATTTATGTGAAAGATTCAAAAGAATATAAACTGTAAAAAGCAGTAAACCCCATAAGGATTTGGACTGCTAGAAGCAGTAAGTGCTAGTTCTCGAGAACATGAAGTACCATGATATTGAAAATTTACTGATCTCTTTCATGATTGAAAGATGTGATTTCGTATGACAAGAGGGATAGTCATACTTGTAACTTTCACAAGAAGCAAAATAATAACTCGTATGTATTAATATGCATAATGTGAAGGTTTAGAAGATTGTCTATAAAAGGAAATTTGGACGAGGAGACCAAATAGACCAAGATATGATCTTTTGTGTAAAAATAATTCTATGGATAAGAAGTCCAATGGTCTAAGATATTATCTGACAATCAAACGAGTTTATTACTAAGGATATGCTTATATCAATTCTTAAAAGGAAGATATATATGATGAGAAAACATCTCCCTAAGATGATGCTTCCAGGGAGAGAAATATGATGGTGTTCGTAGTTGTACTCTTTTTCTTTATCATGGTTTTTTGTTCCATTGGGTTTTCCATGTCAAGGTTTTAACGAGGCAACAAAGAACACGTAAATGATAGATACCTAAAGAGAAATGTTAACACTTAAGTGATGAAGATATATCAATCTTCCAATGTATTTTTGAGACTAAAAGAAGCAGAAGATAATGATCAAAGATCAATCATACTTGAACAAGAATCAAGGTATGGACACATTTCATTCGCTAGACAGAAATGAAGGTCAAAATTTTTTGAATTAAAGGAGACATTCTAGATGGAATTAAAATATGAAATTGGTTTCCGGAGAAAGATCTTTGAGTCTATTTTCATCTCCAATTTGAATCAAGTCATTCTCCGTGATAGAACTCGAGATATGGATGTTTTCGTGGGACATGTACAAGCTCTCTCAGAATACCTAATATCGTATGATATTCAAAATACCGCTCGATTTTTTCATCTTAACAGAGCCAGATTGGTGCCTAAAGTTATACATGGATGTTAGCTTCGATTTCCAAGTGGTTTGAAGTTATTTTATCCTACGGTCACAAGGATATTCAAGTTTTAGTGAGGAGAGTAAAATCTGCCAAGAGAAGTAAACCGGTCCAACCCCATGACGAAGTTACTTCATCACATTGGATCGTGTCCTATCAGATATATCAAGTTATGTTCTCATCAGGGGGAGTAGATGCGCGTTGCCCTCTTTTTCCCTTAACCATGGTTTTTTCCACTGGTTTTCCTGGTAAAGTTTTTAACGAGGCAGCATCATACGCGCTTTAGGACTTATTTTATATAATGGACATCCAAGGGGTGGTGTTATGAATATTAATGTGGATGTCCATCATAGGTCCATAAGCCCATGTTATAGAAGGTTCTAAACCATAATTTTGTGTTCCTATATAAGGTGTCGTCGTCTACGGACTAATAAGAATAACTGATTTCCTCTTTCTCCCTATTCACAACAAAAATAATATTAACTTGGGTTTTATTTTGTTAATTCTAATCTGAATGTTTTCTATAATTTGTTAATAAATGGTCCAACGAAATTGAGATTTATTTTATTATGTGAATCAGAAATAGGGTAAATTAGTTGGAAAAAATAAAGGTAACCAAAAAAAATAAATAGTTAATAAATATGTGCAATAATATTTTGTAAATAGATTTTTAGAATTATTATTTTTAGGGTCTGACTGGTTTTCCCACTACGACCCGCAAAAGCAGTTTTTTCGGTTGGTAGCGGTTGACAGTGTTTCGAAACAATCATACAAACCGCTACAAATCGCTCCAAACTGCTCTGTACCTCTTAAAATCAAAAGCTAGTTCAAGCTAGTATTTGCGGTTGGAAAAATAAATATAAAATTATTGTCAAAAATATTTAAAATTTTAAAATTTAAAATTTAAAATGGAAATATTATAATATATATATACATATTTTTTATATTAATTAAAATTCACAAACAATATCATAATTTGTTTTATAAGAACTTTAAACTAATTATTTATTAGAATTTTTAAACATTTATATACACACATATATAAAGATATACATATATAAAACGAAATAAAATATTATTTAAAAAGTTTTAATATAAATCTTCAAAACAAATTTTATTAAAATTATAACTTTCAACTAATTTAATTTTTTTATAAATAAACATAATATTTCTTATTAATCATATTATATCGATAATTATTATATTTTATTACAATAGTATGTTTTTATATTTTTATAATGTTATAATATGTTTATATGGGTAATTTATTATTAAACTGCTGCAATATCTTATAATCAACCAGTCACAAATATCCCGCAAACGCAACAATTTTCAAACCTTGTATCAGTCATACAAAACGCTTAATAGCACTTGAAAACTGCAATAATCCGCAACCGCAACCGCTGCGTTTAAACCGATCGGGCCCTTAATAGTATAGATTGTAATACAATATTTTTTGGGAAATTTTGGAAAATAACTTTAGATGAGATTATATTTTGAAAACTACACCATGTCTAATTTTTTTTTGAAAACTAAACCTATTTATAAGTGAAATGACTAAAGTATCCAATTTTAATGTTTATACTTATCTGATATCTTAACTAATAAATTTAATTTTAAACATAAAACAGTACGTTTAAAATTTTATCAACAATTAATTTCTTATTTTTTTCCTTTTTAGAAAATACTCGTATATCTAATATATTACCACAGTATAAAGTAGATAATCTTCATTCACCATTTCTTAAACAAACGTTACAGCATATATCATCACAATTTAACCATATCCCTTTCCATAGGATCCTTTAATTAACAAAAACAATTAGTTAATGATGCATACAACTTATTTACTAAATAGCTAAATGATCTTTTCTTTTGCCCAGAAGCGTGTTTTTGTTTTGTTATACTCACATACGATATACACATATGAAACGACCCAGATAAAAAAACAAAAGTCTGAGAATCAAATAGTGCATGGGTGTATTTCTTCTCTCTTTATCACAATTTATTATTTACTATAAACTTCAGCTTGGATTAGGACAAGACAAATTTTTAGAAGAAATGATCTTTTGCGAACTTAAAGCACAGGGAGCGCATAGGAATCCTTATCGTAATTTTTGACCGTTCTTATAACGTGAAATTGTGTACTTTAATGATGTAAAAATGGATGAACAGATAGAGAAAAGAGATTCAATTCATTTATCATCCTCTGTCATAAAAATACTAAGTGGCAGTAACTTCAACAATGGAAATACCAGCAAAGGTCACGAATAAGAGTTGAAAACAATAAAACTATTAATATAATAACTTTATTTCTATTAGTTTAATTATAATACTATTTTCAAATTTTGAATTAATGAATAAATTTATAAACTAGAACTTAAATTAGGGTAAAAAAGTCTTATCATATACAAGAAAGTGTACTTTTCAAAAATAGAAAGGAAATGTATTTTTCAAAATTTAAAACATAATTAGAGTATTTTTTAAATTATCCCATATTTTTTTTGTTATTTATCACTTACTATTATAGATTTCATAAACAGTGTTCATATCAATGAACAAAACTTTGTGTGGATCTGCGAATGTTACTCTGTTTTCTGTCTTTATGGACCAAACTATGAGCAGATTTGTGCCTAGAGTAGACCAGAGACAAATACAAAATGTCTTAATTCATATAAAACAAAAGCGTTGACAATAATAAATATATCATCGACTGATAAGAAGAGGAGAGAAATATTAAACTAGAAAATAAAATATTAGTTCTAAACTTCTAATATCCCTATTATATAAAAGAGGCTAAATTTGAGCTTCCTAAGCCATGCCACAAGGCAAAAATATTCAGAACCAACCAATATGCCATGTCAACCCGGACTGGGCTTGAAATTTAAAAAAATTCTGTCACCTTCGCGGCCCGTTAGACCCATCTCGCAGCCCAATCCCAAACCTCTCTTCATATTGTATTCGTCGCAGCCCATTACCCATCTCGCAGCCCATTCCACAGCTCTTGATACGGTGTGGGTTATATCGCTGTCCTCTCTGAAATCTCAAAATCACTAACCCTAATCGCCGTCTCGATCTCTTTGTCGATTCTCTTCCTCCCCCAAACTCATCCCAATCTCTTTGTCGATTCTCTTCCTCTCCCCCAACTCATCCCGCATAACGTCCCCGATGAGAGTGCTGGTACTTCAATGTGCTCTCATAAATCCTCCATTGAAGATCCCTACGGCCCCTCAACATCGCCCCTCCGGCTCGATGATATCTAGATCCCTATTTATACCCTTATCCTTCTTACCTCAGACCTCTTACATGAGATCGTCAAATCCATACCTTTATCATGGCAAAAAAGACTGTGATCCTTACCGGCGAAGCTTCTTCTCCTCTCCTCTTCCGACATGTTACACCAGGATCAGGAGATTTCACCTTGCAGTTCAGGCTTATTCATTTCTGGGATGCTCGCAAGAATGTGAAAGGAAGACCAGCCATCATTCTTGGGATCGAGCTGCTTATGATCGATGCGGAGGTTTGTGTTCATGTCTCATTGTGCATGTGTTGTTAACTTATGAAATACACTAACGGATAATTAGATTAGCGTATCTTGAAAAAAATAACTAGATTGGTTGGTTTGAAATTATATTAGCGTATTTCTGATTGGTCTTCCTGTCTCATTATTCATGTATCTATTATATTAGTGTGTCTTGATCATACCTATTTAAACTGTACTTGATTTATTGGGTTGAGATGAAATTAGATGAGCATATCTTGAAAAAAAAACCTGATTGATTGGTTTGAAATTATATTAGCGTATCTATTTAAACTGTTATATCATTGCCGTTTTGTTGTTTTGCTAATCACCACATCCATCTCGAGAAAAAAACTTGATTAATTGGTTTGAAATTAGATTAATATCATTGCAGGTTTGTTGTTTTGCTAATCACCGCATATCTGTTAAGCTTTTGCATTGTTTACTTGAGAGTGCTTTGATAGCTTTTATATTGTTTACTTGAGAGTGCTGTGATAGAGTAATACCAGAACTAGAAATTGTTTTGTTTGCCCTGAACGTTAGAATTTGTAAACACTCTACTTTTAGATATTCAACTTAATCGATATTGTCTCCCTGTTCTGTAGGGTACTGTGGCTCAGGGGTTCATCGGTCAGAACCGTCGCAACCAATATGAAAAAGAGCTCCGGCGTGGGAGGATATACACACTGACAAACTTTTATGCTTCCAACAGCAAGGTGATGTACCATGTTGCTGATCAGAGGCCGGTGATTTGCATCTCACATGCCTCAGAGCTGTCGAAGTTTGATGACAACATTGAAGGCATTTTAAAAGAGCGCTTCAGAATCCATTCCTCTTCACGGTAAGGTTTAGGTAATTTCTTATCATGTTTGACTGTGTCCGCGCTGATTATTCGTGTGGTTGTGTGTTGTAGATGTTGTTGGCCACCTTAAGCTGGTTGAAGGCCAGACTCTCCATCAGCGTCCGGTGTTGTGCACCAAGGATGACTCGACTTCTCGGAAAGTTATGGTTCATCTGCAGCTTAAAGAGTAAGCTGTTATAGTTTTCTATTATATGATACTTATTTAAGCATCTACTTTTTTAAACATATACTCTATGATCCTTATTTAACCATTTACTCTTTTTTAACCCGCAGTGGTACAGTGATTAACGTCTATCTATGGGACGAGGCTGCTGAAAATTTCCGCATGAAGTTTGACGCATGTGCAGTGACTCCGACGGTTCTATTGGTCACAACGGTCAATCCTAAAAGATTCGGAGGTAATCTCTCTCTGACTCCATATAAGACCTCCTAATCACTCGCATTTAGTTACATAAACCTACCACTAACTGCTTCTGTTATTGGCAGGGAAATTATGCCTAAGTTCAATGTCCTCATCAAGAGTGTTTTTGGACGAAGAGGTTGATCCCACCAAGGAATACTTGACCTGGTTAGTATTTTAGATTTCTAAATTTAAAGTTTTCTATATTTAACAACCTTGAAGATCGCCTGATTTTAAATTTTTTAAAAGGTTGAGCACGAACTCTTCTGCAACTTCTTCGGTCAACCCTGTTGAGGTGGTTAAATCTGAGACGCTCACAATAAGTGAGATTGCTGCCTTCATCAAGCGTCAGCCTGCTAAGGTAATCCCATTTGGTTATTACAATGAAACACTTTTCTGAGTTTAGTTGCTGACAAACTTTGGCATGTGATTTCAGATTGCCTACTTTGACTGCATTGCCACCATTGATGATGTCAAGCTTGGCAACAATGCTTTGTCCAAAATGCGGCAATGAAAATGCTACTGCAGGAGCCAAGTAAGATTCTCCATTCAAACATGTTTTCATTCTACAATGTGTATACTAATTACTTGCCTTTGACACAGCTACCGCGTAGAAATGTTTGTCTATGATAATGAGGAGCAGTGCACTTTCATCATTCTCGGAAATGCTGGTAAAGATCTCACTGGCAGAAAAGCAACAGAGTTGATCGACATGTTGAGGTACGTGTTATTCTGTTGAAAATTGATAATCATGATAAGACTTGACACGTATTTTATTGAATTTTCAAAGCTACCAATTTGATAAATGATTCTGTTATAATAGGAAAATGGTGGAGATGGGGCTGAGCTTGAGATTCCACTGCCACAATGTTTTATCGACACAATAGGACAGACAAAGAAATTCAGGATCAAGGTGGCTCACTACAACTTCACATCTACCCGCCTATCCTTGACAGCTACCAAAATTGTCTCATCAGCAGTTTTGCCACCAAAGAATCCTCCACTCAAGACGCC
>NC_027750.1:30457764-30465437 GCF_000695525.1 Brassica oleracea var. oleracea
GGTGGTACTTCAGCCAGTGACGACAAGAAGAAAGCAAAGCGTGCCAAGCTTAGTGGCTAGATCACATGCAGTATAGTCACTCCATCAGTGGCTGGTACAGACTGCCCAATCATAATGCTTCTCCGGTAACAGTCTTCTTATCTCTCTTTAATCAGTTTGCTTTCTTCTTCTTGCAAAGACAGTTTATTATTTGAAAAATCTTATGGTTTTGTTTTCTTATTAAAGTTGTTTGGTTTTCATTCTTATCTTGGTTATGAAACTAAGATAATTTATGCCTACTTGTTCATTGTCACTACTATACTCATGCATATATGAAGGACATCAAACGGGCCATGCGTTTAGTTTATGTAATTATCCAAGTGATTAATTTGTCCTATTGGTTGGAGTCAGTGATGGAGAAAAACCAAATTTCACAATTCATGTTTGTTATGTATATGAATCTGATCATTGTATATGTAGTGGAACATGAAAAAAAAAATGGCAAATGGACTACGTACTTAAGAATTCACATTGTTATAAATCCAATGCATGCATGGATTTGTTAAGTCCAGCTGTTAATGGCAAAAGATATTCATGCCAAAAATTGAAGAAAATATATTCAACCATTAATACAAATAACAAGAGATATGGAAACAAAACAATACGTATTCCAAAAGAGATTCGGTCTCTGACTCGAAGCTCAACACGGCATATTCATTACCGCACTGCAGTCTCCACCGATTCTCCTTCTACCTTCCCAGAGAGGTCTTCGACGCCTGAATAGAAAACCGGCTGACGTCTCATCACGTAAGCAATAGTATACCATCAAACGGCTTTGCCAATTAGCTTCATTAGGTTTTTGTGGTGGATCTGACCAGGGTCAAACCAACCTCCAAACACCACATGCTTGCATCAATATCATCCCTTTATTTATCACAGTTTGGTTCATCATATCTTACTTATTTCTCTTTTGTGTGTTTGTTTAAGGAACTGCTGTCCCTCAACACTATGGTGAAACAAACCTCCGAAGATCCTCTGCATCTAAGAGGTATTTTGAATTTACAAGTTATTTTTTTTATCAAAGATTAATTATTTACATCTTATTTAAATAAAGTTAATTTCCATTGTGGTGAGCTATCAATTTCCGTAAGAGAAAAAAGTATATGACTGTGCCTTTTAAATTGACGCAGGAAGCGGTAATGTAAATTTTATAAGTTTAGACTTACTTTCTATTGTAAAACTAAAAATTTAAACTGATTTTTTTAATGAAAATTCACATATATTACAACAAGGAAAGTGACAATGACAAATTAATTTTCAAAAATCCCAAAAAAACCATAAAACCCAATACAACCGGAATTTTAACTCTGCCTTATTATCAATCTTGAATCAAAAACAATTTTATTATTCAAATATTAATTTAATACTTTAATCCAAACCTCTAATAAAACAAATATACAAGTTGTAAATGCACTCCATTGTTTCATCATTACAGGAGTTTGCACCTGTCTAAAATGCAATTTTTATTTTTACTTTTACAAAAATTGTTGTTCTTTCTTTGAAAATTCTTAAAACCGGAAAAGACTTCGTTTTGGGTTTTATGATTCTTTGAAAATTTTTTAAAAATATGTTTAAAAAAAGAAGGCTTTGTTTTGTTAGAACCAAAGGTAGGTCAATTTCCAGCCCCCAAACTGTTAAAAAACGAAAATCAATTTTATCTCCTTTTGTTTTTATTTAGCCGAGCCTTCTGAGATGATTGAAATTTATATTTATGCCAAAGTTTAAGATAAAACGGAAATATGATTTTTATCTGTATATTGCCAAAACCTATATTTCATTTTAATATATTTTTCATTAGTCACATCTTATTAACCTATATTTCGTTTTAATATATTTTTCATTAGTCACATCTTATTAACCTATATTTCGTTTTAATATATTTTTCATTAGTCACATCTTATTGAATTTTATTTGTTTATAATATGTTTTAAAACATACCAAAATAAAGGAAAATATTTTTAATAAATAAGGAAATTATTAACTTACTTAACAATTAAAAACAAAAAAATGAAACTGATATATTTTAATCAAAATTCACATAACAAGGAAATTGACAAAGACAAATTATTTTCGGTAATTTAAGCTAGTTACCCGGTTTAAACTCTATGATTGACAAAGATTAATTATTTGTAAACAAGGAAATGGAAGAGGGTACTTTCTTTGTTCCAATTTAATATAACTGTAACATATTTTGATGACAGTTTCTTCAGGCTTAACTAAAACTGAATTAAAATTTAATTGCAGCGTAAACTTCTGATAGATAAATTAAATAACCAATTTTTGGAAATCTGTTTTCCAGAAAAGGAATCCAAAGATTTGAAGAAGATTTGTTATTGTTTACTTATTAATATTTGTACCTTGAATAAAATAAAATAAAGATATGATGCTAATATTATAAATCCATTTCGTATAAAAGTTGCTATATTTGAAATCACATGTCCCATTGCAACAGCTACATAAAATAAATAGAACAATGCTATATATATTTTGATGTAAATTTAGTTTAATTACTTAATTTAATAAATAAATTTTGTTATGTACTTTTATCTTATAATATTGTTTGTGTGGATAAATATATTTTCGTCCAAAATTGTGTAAAATTGTATTTCTTAAAAAAACTAGAAAATATTAGCAATTCAATTTGGCATTTCATTAGAGGTGTAATTTTGGATATATAATATCTCTACTATTTGGTTATTATTTGAATATATTAGATAACATTTACTTTTTCAATTCAACTAAGATATTTTTATTATACATATTAAAATTTTGATTACTTTTGTTATTTTCATATCGTTTGATTTTTGCCTTAGATTTGTATATATATTAGTAAGATTATGTATAATTTAATATATGTTTTAAGAGAATCAAACAGTAAAACTAAACTAAAGTGTTAATACCAGAAGATAGTTTCTTTTGTAAAGTTCTAAAAAATGTATGCCCTTAATTAAAATTGCATGTTTTACAGTGACATCTCACATGCAACACATTCTTCAAAGAATCCACCAACTTCAGGAAGGGATTTCAGTGCGCCATATCACGGTATGTATAAGAAGTGTTTGGGACATCCGAAAACACCAAACAGATAATACTCAAATTTACATCGGCTTCATGTGCTATGACCACCACGTAAGCCTTTATTAAAACTTTAACATATACATATATATGTACTTGGTTTAAACTACTCACTATTTACTTAATTGGTTCGGCACAACAAATTTTGTTCACATTCAGGGACAACTATTAGAAGGTTGACTCACCGGAAACATTCAGCCAAATGACCCAAAAAATTTAACCGAGGGAGATATATATGAATTTTCAGGATTTTCTGTCATACATAATTCACGACATCGAAAACTCACTCAGCTGCCGTATTACATTCAGATCGACCAAAACACAATTACATCGAAAGTTACAGACATCGGTCCAATATTTCCAGTTCACAATTTCTCTCCTCAGAATTACAAAAATCTATTGCGCTTAGCCACTACCCCTACCTACTTACCAGATAAGTAAGTCAGCTCAATATCAATTAAACAAACATGGATTTTTGTTCTAACTCAAAATCAATGTGTAGATGTCGTCGGGCAGATACTCATAATACAAAAAAGAAATCCATACCACCCAAAAGTCAATATTGATGCCACGATTGGTCTACGGCTGAACAGGTAAGTCTAACACAATAGGTAAACACGAAATCATAATTCTCCTCATACATACACCTCTATCTCAGGTCGACAATGGTTAAACTCATACTGTACGACAAGCAAGCAGCAGATTTTATCATCCTATAAAACAAGAAGAATAGAAAATTTAAAGTTGTCATCATCACAAGCATAATTCCTAAACTTTTCCAAAGTAAATAATTTTTTTAAACACATCAAAAAATAATACAGATCTAAATTTTTTTTTCCAACAGAACAATAATATCCAATATTTTCCATGGCAAACTACTACTCAGTTCATCACCAGCAACAAATTTCTACTTCAACAAATCAATTGATTACATAAAATATTTCAAAGGGCGATTAAGAGATCATGCAAAAGCATGCAGCAAAGAGTGACTTTAATTCATGCATCATTAGGATTATTATTCTCTTTCCCACACAATTTGATACCTAGGTTTATTTATATTTTTAACTATTTTATCATTGTTTTTTTTTTAATCTCTACTTCTCTACAAAAACTAAAACTAAACTTCTGTCTTTCAAACTTTTCAAATCAATTTAAATATATAGAGAATAAATTAAAAAACATAATCCGCGCGTACCGCGAACAACGGATCTAGTATAACATAACACGTGTTGCCATACGTTGCGCTGTTGCCCTCCGTAATATTTTTTAATTAGTGTAAATTTGTATTGAATTTTGAAAATGCCCTTGTTAAAAATTTAATTTTGAAATGTCGTAATAATGTTTTTTAGTTTTGTCCCGGATAACTATTGTTGCAGATCGGCCATTGTCTTTTTTTTTGGTAAAAAAACTCTTTTACCTGTTCAAATCCGCCATTGTTTTTTTTTTTTTTTTTTTTTTTTTTTTTTTTTTGGTAATTCTGGTATCTGGGCATTCCCACCTATCCCCGTAGGGGGTCCAGCGCTCCAACGGAAGGGATGTTAAATCCGCTGTGGCCGGGGCTCGAAGTCGTGATGGCGGGCACCTCAGCCGAGGTTCCTTTACCACCAGACCACGAGGCCCGGTTCAGATCCGCCATTGTTGCATGCGCAATGCTAACCAAGCTTTCAAAGATGGTCTGAGAAATTTTAACTTTGAACAAAAATTTCCTAAAAACTAAAATACTTGTCAATTTTCAATAATGTTTGGATAACACTCATCAGCTTCTTCTCTTTTTAACCTCCTTTTCTATCTTGTTTGCTCAAATGATTGTTCTTTTTTTATTCGGTGACATCTTTATATTATTGTAAAAAGTGATGTTACAACAATTAATTTCATTTGCGTACAAATAAATAACAACTACTTGCATTTTATAACAAAACTTGAATATAAAATATTTGGAAAAGGCAAAAGAACAAGAATAAAAAGGGGTTAGTTGTCTCATTGCTCCAAATTGGTTCATTATTTCACTAACCGTGTAGAGAATATATATCTAAAATATGTAATCTATACTATTAAAAAGAGAAGTCATGACTTGTTTCATGTGTGATATTTTAAATGGACCATCCCTAGAAAGTTGCTTACATTATTTTTTTGTATTTTCATAACAATATCCTAACAAGATATTTAATTATCATTTTATTTCATCAAAATATTATTAATAATGGATCATTCCTTAAAATTTTATCAAATTTTACATGAATTAATTATAATATTTATATTTTTAATTGAATAACAATAAATATTTTTTAAGAAAGTTCTAAAAATCTTTTTAAAATATTTTCGGAATAAATTTAAATTCTATATCCAAAAGTAATTAATTTTAATTTTAGTTATAATAAACTATAATTAGAAATTAAAATTTATTTTATTTTTTATTTATATATGAAATGTAAAATTATATAAAGTATTATAATTATATATTCACTGATAATAACAATCTAAACTGATTAATTTTCAAAAATAAAATTTACAAAGACTTTGTTAGAAATATTCATTTCTATTTCAAATTAAAAGAAGATATTTTATCCAACTTAATGTATTTCTCAAATATGATATTTACTACAAACATATTTTGAAGTACAATGTATTATAGTTTTTTTTTAAAAGAAATTCTTTACAGTATCTCATAAAATATATTTTCTACTGTATAGATCCAATTTAATTTGCTTTCATATAAATTTAAAATAAAAAAGTATGTAAAGTAATATTGTTACATAATAAAGTTTCCAAAATAATTTTTGTTACAAAAATATAAAATTTATAATAATAATATATAAGCCACGTAAACATAGCTATTATAAAATTACATAATATATAACAATAAATTACGTTAAGTTATTGATAAATTTTGTTATATAAACTAAAACATTTTAGTATATAAATAAAAAAAACTTGCACGGTTGCGCGGGTCAAGATCTAGTCTTTTATTAAAAGAAAATAAGAAAGGGAGCAGGAATACTTTGATGGCTACGATTTGATGGCTCAATAGAAAAAAAATGCGTACGTACAATATAATTTTTATGAAATAATATTTGAGATATTTTAGAAAATTAATTTTAAACTTAAATTTTGTTACAGTTAATTTTTAATAAAATAATATTTTATTAAATTCATACATCTTATAAAATCATAATATAAATTAATATTATTAATTTATAGAGATTTTAGGTTCTATGAACCAAACTAATCAATATACTTTTAAATTCTAATAGTTATTTAAGCAAATATACTTTATAAAATGGGCCCTTAATTAATTCTTCAAAAAGTAGGCCGTTGGCCTTTTTCGTCAACTACAGACGGCCCTGGTTACAGTCATGTGGAAACCTTTGTTTAATTGAAAAAGGCTTAGTGCGGAACCCTTTGTTCGTCTCTATCTTCTTAATTACGCAGCTTCTTGTGTACTGTGTACAGTATGAAGTTTGAAACACTGTCATCATCACGACTGTTGGTTGCATCTTATTAACCTCAGAATCAGTCAAACATACTCTTTCTTGGACAATAAGATAATAACAAGGTCAGAAACAGTTCTTCGGGTAACAAATTGTTGGACCGTGTTCGATCACAAGTTTATGAAAGATCCACTGCACACGTACCGCATCTAGTTGGAAGAAGTGTGATTCACGAAATACCATGCAACGTAACATTAGACCATGATTATCGCGGGTTCTTAAGTTTTATATTTTTATTTTTTTTTTCTAAAAAAAAAAAAGCCCAATCGCATTGGCCCGCAAACAGTGTCAAAACCCCCCAATTACTGATCCTTATTTGGTGATTTTGGAAGTGATTTTTAAATTTTTATGGGATCTACACCGTCAGTGGAACCCACATTTTGTCAAAAAATATTCCTAAGAACTTTGGGATGTTCATGTTCTTAGTCATGGGAACAAAACTAACGGGTTTACCAACTCTATTGATAGCATGGATGCACCGGAGAGTTTTGTCAGAGTAATGAGGATTATTACAACACAAAGGACGTAGAATTGTATGGATTACCAGACGAAAGAAGTATATACTGATCTGGACATCATGTAGTTCTATAGAAACCCTTCTTTGAACATTTGACGAGAGGACGATAAATTTTAAAGACAAATTTCAATCTTTAGTTTTCGCTCTTAAGCAGCTACCGTATAATCAAATTCATTGGATACCCTTTTAGTCAATAAAGCTTGACTTTATGATACTTTTGCTCTCCATCCAGTCTCGTGTTTATACTGACTAAAACGTCATAGAAGAAACGAGAAAGTCACCTCCTCTTGTCTTATCGCATATTTCATCGTTATTTATTTCGGATTGTATTATCTCCTAGAACCTACTCTCTGAAGTCAGTACATTGAAGCTCATTCCTAGGGCTGGGCAAATAAACCGAACCCGAAAATCCGAACCGAACCCGATCCGATAAAAATGAATCTGAACCGATCCGAACCCGACATAAATACCGAATGGATCTTGTTTTATGGTATTTCGGGTTATGGGTATTATCCGAACCGAACCCGAAATTAAATGGATATCCGATAGAACCT
>NC_027750.1:30465496-30472394 GCF_000695525.1 Brassica oleracea var. oleracea
AAAATACACTAAGATATTATTAAACATCTACAATAACTATCTACTACTTGAAGGTTGATGGTTGAAAGTGGCGGTTGAGGCATGAAATTTTTAGATTTTGGTTTTATTTTCATTGAATAATTTTTTATTTCATGAGAACTTAATTTTTCGTTTTATGATTTCATTTATTTGTTTTCTTTCTATAGATAACAACGTATACCTTTCGTTTGACTTTGAATGATCATGTTTGATGTTTTTTTCTTATTTCTGAATCGATTTTACTTATGTTTTGGTTACAAAATAGGTACAAATCAAGTACTTTAAACCCGAAGAACCGATTTTACTTATGTTTTGGTTACAAAATAGGTACAAATCAAGTACTTTAAACCCGAAGAACCGATTTTACTTATGTTTTGGTTACAAAATAGGTACAAATCAAGTACTTTAAACCCGAAGAACCGATTTTACTTATGTTTTGGTTACAAAATAGGTACAAATCAAGTACTTTAAACCCGAAGAACCGATTTTACTTATGTTTTGGTTACAAAATAGGTACAAATCAAGTACTTTAAACCCGAAGAACCGATTTTACTTATGTTTTGGTTACAAAATAGGTACAAATCAAGTACTTTAAACCCGAAGAACCGATTTTACTTATGTTTTGGTTACAAAATAGGTACAAATCAAGTACTTTAAACCCGAAGAACCGATTTTACTTATGTTTTGGTTACAAAATATGTATAAATCAAGTACTTTAAAACCGAAGAACCGGTTGGAACCCAAAACCCGAAAGTACACCGGGTTGTACCGGTTCTTTGAAGATTTACTAACCCCGATCCGAACCCGATAAAACCCGAACCGGTCCCGAACCGAATTTTTATATAATCCGAATGGGGCTGATTTTTGATAAACCCGAAAAACCGAGACCCGATTGGATAAAACCGAAACCCGATTGGGACCCCGAATGCCCAGGCCTACTCATTCCACATAAACATCTGTAAATTACTTTCAAACACAAATTAATCACATTATTAATATAAGGAAACTTCATAAATCATATTAATTATCATAAAGCTATTTAAATCTTAAAAGTTCAGAAACCAGAATCTGGCTTTTAAAATGAGTATTAAAACTTTTTTAGGGGAAATAGCAAACTCTAAAAATCGTCTACTTTTTTTTGACAAAATTAGTTAAAGTTCTAGTGATATGTCAAACTATACAAATTTGGGTACAGAATAACCTTTTTAATTGTTGACAAAAATCTATTGTAATTTTGTGACTTAGGAAAGCTAATTGAAATAATGTCATATCAGTCAACTTTAAGAAATATGATCTTAATTTTTGTTGAAAAGGATAATTGTTTTTCATGCCATCATGACATCATTCATGCATTTATAAGTAGTTGTTTCCAACCTTTAGCACTTTAAAATAATTGAATTGAAATGTGAGAATATGTTAGATATGTTAATGATGCCTTGATGATTAGATGTACCATAGCAAACGAAAAAATAATTGCATCTAAAAGGTAAAAATAAATAAACAAAACAAAAGGACATGTAAAATCTAAAATGGAACAAACATAGACTTATTTTTAAGACACCAACATAAACTTATGGAAAGTACCTTTAACGGAAACGACAGGAGAAATATAAAATTATTACATGGTAGTATTTGCATGAATAAAACTAAATATCTCTTGGATGGAACTTGCAACGTCTTCTGCAGTAAACCTCGTCTCACTTGTAATCTGCACGTGTTTATACTTACCTGATGTTAGCTTTTTGCGGTTACTATATACTTTATAACAATACCGATTCGTAATACATACGTATCTTCTTTGTAACGATCCTTTATGATTTTCTCTTTTCTGTGTAGAGGGAAACCAAACCTGTAGCTAGGTGTTGCTGTAAAGTTTTTCCTTTTAAACTTTGTACTACCTTAATTTTTATTTAATAAAATTTGGAATTATACCATAAATTTAAATAAAGCATGCTTATAATGACAAAGCTATATGTAATACATATTATCTAATTGTAATTGTGTTATGTATATATGGCTCTTGCCTATTTAGTAAACCCATGCTAATCACTAGACTATTACTTTTTATCTCATAGCTTACTAGAATATGCATATTTATATTAAATCTATCCAAACATATGGGTAAAAAAACTTTATATGTACGATGTACTATATATAAACTCCTATAATTATAATGTAAGAAAGTAAAACTTGCCTTGACATTGAAGGAATAGAGGACAGTTTGTTCCATGGTAGTGATGTTAGTGTGAAGGATAGAGAGATGAAGATCCTCCAAAGCAGCGATAGTCTTAATGAGTTGTCCTGGTCTTCTTCTTGAAAGTATCTTGATCATAGCGTCAAACCCTAGCAGCTTCACCTCCACATCAGCCAAGCACGACTTGTTCTCCGCTGTTTCTTCCCGGATCCCTCCTCCTCCACCCTCTAGTTCAGTTACATTTCCGGTACTAATTAGCGGGTTAGCAACCGAAGTTATTGGTGAAGAAGAAGTCATTGTCGTGGTCATGTCCCCAATTTGCCTATTACCGGTTTCTCCGAGGATTCTCCGACGCTTTTGTGACTCCAGGCATTGTAGGAGTTGCTCCAGCTCTCTCACAAACTCTATTGCTCCACCTATGATCGACGCTTGATCTCCCTATTAAATACATGCATAGTAAAAAAGAATGTTTTCAGACAGTCCTAATTATATATATACACATGAATATAGTCACATAAAAGAATTATATGCGTAATCATACCCTTTGAACGTAGGATCCAGGCATAAGAGACCTAAGGACACGAAGATGCTCGTTCATTTGCTTCCGACGGTTCCTCTCGACCGCTATGTGAGTCATTCTTTGGCTTTCTACTTCTTCGCTGGTCTTGCTTGTTCTTGCTCTCTTCTTCTTGCTCTTCACCTCCTTTGTCGTATCATTCTTGTTTTCTCTATCTCCTTCTTCTTCTCCTCCAATAAAACGGAGTTGCACCGAATTGTTATCGTTTTCCTCGTCTTGATTCCCCTTTTCTTCAAGAAACACGTTGCCTATGTTTTCTTCACAGTCACCTCCTTCTTGAGACATGAGATTATGGGTTTGGTTATGGTTATGGTCCTTTATCTTATCATTCAAGACTGGAAACTTCAAGAAATAAACAGGGTCCATCCCGGTTTCTTGATCGTCTTGGTTTCTGGTCTGGTTTAACGCCAGTTTCGGACCAAAGTCTGCAAACTGCATCACTTCTGCGAAGCTCATTTTATCAAAAGTAGGTGTCGTTGCGCCAAAGCCTGAAGGAGACAGTTGATGCTGCTGCGGCATCGATTGCTTTTGTTGTTGAAGGTTTCTGTTGAACATATAGTCTATCATACCGGAGTTGTTATCGTCGTTACCGCCTGAGGATTCACCTAAGAAGTTCGGTGCCTGCAAGAAACCGTATAATTATTATTTATATATACACACATATATAGTCGAAGAAATAAATTATTAAGATATGGAGAGAAAACGTACGTACCGAGTAATCTTTATCCATTTGATCACAGAGCTTCTTGGCCTGATAACAACAATCCATGAGCGTCACAGTCAGTTGTAAACATATATGTGAATCAAAATCCCGCGTAGTTATGCATATATATACATGTATGTCTCCATAGCTGTTTTTGGAATTGGAGACATACAAAAAAACCTAGGCAAAATACATATTTCACCACATGCATATATGTCTTATCCACAGTATTTTATCAAGCTGAGTTATGAAAAATAAATAAGCGAATGATGAAATATAAGAGGGCTTACCTTGTATGATTTACTAGGGTTTACGAGAGATGTATAAAAGACATGCAAAAGTAGCAGAAGATGGACAAGAAATATGTATATTGAGCCGTCACGGTTGAGCAACCCCTACCAAGCTCTCATATATATATATACACACGCATATATATATACATAATACAAAGAGAGAGGACCAACATATGCGTACATATGGTATATATAGCAAGAGGTATTAAGAAATCCTAACTGTACGTATATCCTCATTACTTTGTTTGTATAAGAGTAACTTAGGAATCATTAATGCATATTTAATAGAGGGTGGATCTTCACACAAATCATTTGACAATAATTAAGTCCACTTAATTAGATACATAAAAGTCTGTACTATCGTTGTCCGTTATCTTCAAAGATGCGATGTACCGAAGAATGTACATGTATTAGTCCTAAGTAATATTATAGCATGAGGTAAATCATCGTTCTTAAAAAAAACATATTACATTACATTATATATTTTCCCCCTAACAAACCTATTTTTTGAAAAAAACTAACAGAATTCTGGATCTTGGCTTTTTTTTTGTTATGTATAAAGAAATTAAAATTGACCACTATTAAAAAGCTCTGGTATGGTTACAGATTTATCAATTGTTTCGTATATTTTAAAAAAATTAGTTCTGAAAACCTAAAAATAAATGTATTATGAATTTTTTGTGTTTTTTCGTGTGCTTATTTTAAGTTTGGAGACCTATTCAAATATAGTTTTCTATCAAAACCAAATTCAAAATTGGGATTGAGTTCAATTAACTACAGAAAATGAGAATTAGTCAAATGATAAATTATTGAGTATTCCAAATCATATCTTGTTTTTGTAATAAATACTATTTATATATTTGTTTTTTTATTTTTTTCTTAAATGTAAGAATGAGAGGAGCCATAGAATAGAGAAAAGTAGTAATGTGAAACACACGTGTATCACCTCTCTATCTTTTGAACCGTTAAAGAGTAGGATAAGCTCCAGAGTTCACAAGCAAGCCAAACCATTCCTCTTTTCTACCGCTTTTTCGTGAACTTAATCAAATCTCCATACGCGTCTCCTCTTTTATTTATATCAGTTCAGATTGAATTACTCATGTTATCTGTGTCCAGTACATTAATTTTTCCTTTTTATTTTCACGAAAATGACATATGCTATTATTGTGTGTGTGTTTTTGACGACATGTGAATTTTGTTTATTTTATTTTCTGTCGTCACCAGACATGTGAATTTTAATAAGGACAAGGTTGGATTAATAATACGTAAGATTAAGAACATGGTTCAAATAGTAATTTAATCACTGAAATTTTATTTTTCTTGGATGCCATTACACGTCCAATAAATAACTAAGCGCCATGCGTAGGAAAAATTGGTAACCATTGAGAAGACATTGTGAATGAAAAATAAAACTATAATATAAATGAAGAAAAATATTTGTAACTTATTTTTCATTCCCACATTTGATAAAAATGATTTTGTTCTATAAATCCTTATAACTAGAAAATGCGAAAGAAATTACTTTTTTTTTTTATAAATAGAGAAAATTTTATAAAAAAAGAATAAATCTTGTAAAGTTGTTAATATAAAACTTGTAAGAGCAACCTTATTGGTTGATTCTTGAATTTGGATATTTCTAACCAAAAATATTACTAGTTTAATTTGTTTTTATTTAAAATTTAATTTTTTGTTTTATTTTTTTAAAGTAAATCTAATGGGAGAAAGACAAGTGGCAATATCGACTTCTAATAAATGTGTCAGAATTTCTCGCAGACAAACTTCTTCCATTTCTTTCTCGTTTTCTTTTTATTTTTTTATTTTTCTTTTAACCCTAGATATCCACTACCATACTTCATTGGATCTGCTCTAACATCTATATTTTTCTTCTAAAAGTTCTCATTTATAATTTATTCTTACCAGAAATTATATCTTTGTAACATAGGCAGGTATTTAAAAAGAATTCATTTTTAATATTCACTTATTGTATTATTTTTTAGAATATTATCTGAAATCCAACTTTTTTTCTTGAATACCAACTTTTAAAAATTCCACTTTATTGGAAAATAAGAATTTTGTCAATAAAAGCTATCAAATCAGATTTGTGAGTTTTGAAAGATAATTTATAGTTAAAATATTGAATTAAATTGCCACCTCCTAAGATGAAACTGAAAAAAAAAATCTTTATTCACTTTTAAAAGAATAAAATAAAAAAATGAAACAAAAGAATAAAATCATTATTTGAAAATCATTTTAAATTTTATATATTTTCTATAAATTTTATCATTTATTTTTTTAACTAAACAAATATTTTCAGATACCCTAACACTACAAGAAAACAGCGGTATTCTAACGGACATTCCGACGGAAAATGAAATCCTCAGAATATCCCGAGGAATTTCCGAGGATATTCCGAGGAAACACAAAATTTGGTTTCCTCGGAATTTCCTCGGAATATACCGACGGAATTCCGAGGAAATATTAATCCGTCGGAATATTCTTATGGAATACCGAGGAAAAACTTATTCCTCGAAAAAACCGATGAATTCCGAGGATATATTATAGCCGTTAGAGAGCCGTTGGGGGATTTTAAAAATTCCGAGGAAATTCCGACGAACTAGCTGTTTCCGTCGGAATTCCGTCGGAATTTCCTCGGTCTGTCGGCAAGATTTCAACTATAAATAGAAGCACCCCTCTTCCTCTTCATTCACTTCGTACCTTCATATCTTCATACAAGCACCCCTTTTACACACGAATTTGATTCTTAAAAAACATGTCTTCTTCAAATTATTTTCGTTCTTGGATCGATCGACCTCATTTGGATCCGAACACGAGATTGCTTACGGAAGAATACCAACGAGGTATAACCGAATTCATGGGGTTAGTTCACCGACAATCGGAAGCAAAAACAGGTATGTTAAGATGTCCTTGCTCTAATTGTAAAAATAGAAAGGTTATTAAAGAGTGGGATGTTTGGACTCATCTATATTTGAGTGGGTTTACACGAAGTTACAAAATTTGGTATCATCATGGGGAAACTGATTATGAACATGGTAGTACTAGCGAACCTCAGCCAGCGGTTAGATTAGAAGAACCAATTAGAACGGATGTAGATT
>NC_027750.1:30472477-30473465 GCF_000695525.1 Brassica oleracea var. oleracea
TGGGCATTAAAACAGATTATAATTTGGCTGAAGACTGTGTGGATGCGATTGCTGATTTTGTAAAAGGTATTCTACCCGAGGATAATGTAGCTCCTGGTTCATACTACGAAGTTCAGAAACTCGTAGCTGGTCTTGGTTTATCGTGTCAGGTAATAGATGTAAGCAGCGACAACTGCATGATTTATTGGATGGCAGATGAACAGCGGGTTACATGCAAATTTTGTGGAAAGCCTCGTTATAAAGATACGAGTGGAAGAGTTCCAGTGCCATATAAAAGGATGTGGTATTTACCTTTGACGGAAAGGTTGCAGAGGTTGTATCTGTCTGAACGCACAGCGCAACCAATGAGATGGCATGCGGAGCACTCAACAGATGGTGAGATCAGACATCCTTCAGATGCAAAAGCGTGGAAGCATTTCCAATCAAAGTATCCCGACTTTGCGTATGAGAGAAGAAATCTCTACCTTGGATTATGTACTGATGGTTTCAGCCCGTCTGACAAGAGTGGAAGACAGTATTCTCTATGGCCCGTCATTCTTACACCATACAACCTACCCCCAAACTTGTGCTTGCGACGAGAGTTTTTGTTTCTCTCGATTCTCGTTCCCGGACCAGAGCATCCTAAGAGATCACTTGATGTGTTTCTTCAGCCACTAATATATGAGTTGCAACAACTATGGGCTCAAGGTGCTGAAACATACGATGTTTCGTGTAAAGAAAACTTTCAAATGCGGGCAGTACTAATATGGACAATAAGTGATTTTCCAGCATATGGTATGTTGTCTGGATGGACAACGCATGGAAGGCTATCATGTCCATATTGTCAAGATAACACTGATGCTTTCCAACTAAAACACGGAAGAAAAACGTGTTGGTTTGACTGTCACAGGAGATTCCTACCACCTGATCATCCATATCGTAGGAGTAGGAATTTGTTTACGAAGAACAAGAGGGTGTTTGACAGTCCACCTCCGAAAATTTGTGGGAA
>NC_027750.1:30473821-30495269 GCF_000695525.1 Brassica oleracea var. oleracea
CGGCTCAACAGGCGGGCTATGAGGCACAGAGGAGGCTGAACCAGCAAATGATGGAGATGATGCAGAGGATGTACCCGAACGAAGTGTTTCCGAACGTGCCAGACCCGTAGTTTTTTTTTCTCAAAAACTCGGAATGTTTTATTTTTATTTGTACAACTTTGAATATTATCTAATATGTTTTCAATTTTAATTTTAATTTTATATTTTCGAATTTAAATTTCAAAAATTTTATTTTTTTTAAATTTTTTTTTTTTTAAATTCCGAGGAAATTAACTCTCGGAATATACCGAGGGACATGTTCCTTGGAATATATACCGAGGGACTCATTCCTCGGAATATTCCGAGGGAATCGTTCCTTGGAAATTCTCGATGAAAATTCCGAGGAACATTTCGTCGGAACTTCCGAGGATTGGACTATCGGAAAGTCCATCGAAATATCCCGAGGAAGTTCTCCCTCGGTATTCTCCGAGGAGCTTTCCGACGAACTGGTGGTCCTCGGAGTTTTTTCGGAAATTTGTTTCCTCGGAATTTCGTCAGAAATTTGTTTCCTCGGAATTCCGTCGGAAATTTCCGAGGAAATTCCGAGGAAAAATGAATTTCCGAGGAGTTATTTCCGAGGATTTGTTTCGTCGGTATGTCGTCGGAATAACGTTATTACGATGACATACCGACGATTTTTTTCCCTCAGTATGTCGCTGTTTTCTTGTAGTGTAATTGTTTTTTTCAAATAACCTTAAAAGTTGTAACAATAATTATAAAAATTTCACTTGAATCTCAGATTTCTTTTCTTGAACTTTCTTTATTGTATACTTTATAATACCTTTCCGTATTAAAATTCCAAATGCTCAAATTAGTAATATAGCAATGTATGTATATCATGCATATAAAACCAGAAATAACTTATTCTCAGAAAAAAACCCAGAAATTATATATATTTATGAATGTTTAAATATGTATTTTTGGGAAACATATGTTTAAATAATTATATTATGATGTAAGGTGCAAAACAATATTCTCATCATATTGTGTTTCTGTGGTAATTTTTATATTTTATTTTTACCTTCAAATAATTCAAAGTATATATTGTTTGAGTGGAATTTAATCCCTTTTCACCTGAAATCATGTAAACGTTTTCATTGCCAACATAACACGTACGCGCTTTAATTTTATGTATATTAAATTTTGACTGTAGATTTGAATTATAAACAAACAACTCAAAATAATTTTTACTTAATTTTTATGAACCGAAACATACATAAAACATATAATTTATATAAAAATATGTAAATTGTCATATATATACGATGATAGATATACGGTAATATATTTATAGAGTGGAAAATGTTACCGACATATATTAACTACGCATCACTCTTTTGCTTTAAGATAGTTATAAAATGTTATAAACAAAAAGTTTTATATTCTCTTTTATTTCCTTTTATTTTTTTTTTCAATGACGACTTTTTCTGTCACCTTTCCTCCCTTTTCTACTTTTGTTACTTTCACTTTCTTTCTTTTATTCTGTATGCATAATATACACCTAAATAATATTGTTCCAATACATATAACGTATGGTTGGTGTAATAACAACAAATATTTTGGGTTAGTCCCCCCGTTAGTCACTCTTTACTTCTTTAGAAATTACATATACTTTGGTTAATAACCGACATTTACATTAATATGGAAAGGTTCCTCAGCTACTTTAGTACTAAATAAATAAACTTATAATATATAATTTGAAATACAAAGACAGTGACAAATTAATTTGGATATGAAACTAAAGAATTTTTTTATCTGTATATCTTTATAAACTAAAAGTTATATCATTTACAAATTTAAGGATTTCTAGATAATTTCTATTAAAAATTATAAGCTTTTATCTATAAGGCATCTCATATCACCTAGTAAAATTATGTTTTCTGAGGTATATAAATAAAACTAAAGCTAAAAATATTATCAACGTACCAATCATATATCTATCAATTTTTTCTTTTACGCTTTATATCAATACCTACTATTTTCTTGTGTATATATTCATTAGATTAAGATTCATAACAAATAAAAATATAAATGTTTATAATAGATAAGAAAGTATAAGAACTACTAGATATGATTTAGTTAACCAAATTATTGACAAATAACATGAAAAATTAAAATAAAATAATATGTATCGCAAATCAGATTTTTTTAAATAATCACAAAAGTAAGAAAATTAACATTATTACGAGAGTGTATAAATTGTTTATAAGAGTATACAAATTGTATTACACAGAACTTAACAAAATTTTACTTCTTCGAAAATTATAAAAGTTTTAAAATAATTTTTTAATATTTATAAATCATTATTAAAATTATAAAATTGTCAACCATTTTATTAATTATCACGTAAGTAACATTATTACAGGGTTTATAAATTATTTCTAAGAGTAAATAAAATCCTAGTACACCTAACTTAATGAATATTTATTATAAATAAAACTATAAAATTAATCCTTATAAATTTTTATAAATAATTTATAAGAGTTTATAAAATATCATCTATAAGAGTTAATAAATCACTTAAGAGAGTTTTTGTCAACATTTAAGAGAGTTTAAATTCAAATAAATGTACATTTGTTAGATTTTATAAATCATATAAACTATATTACATATAACTTAATAACTCCACACATGTGTAGAATTTATAAGTGCGTATAATTATTTATAGAAGTTCATAAATCATATATAAATTTTAATAAATCATTTTTAAAAGTATATATATATATATATATATATATATATATAGTTACGTAAATATGTATTTATATGAATTTATAAATTAGATAAAACTGTAGTACACAGCTTAATATCCCATGTAAAATTAAAATTGTTCAAAAGAACAATCTCAAATGTCTCTATCAAATATTTTAATACTCCAATTCTTTCTCAATTATCCAAGAATCAGAGAAAAATACAGAGACAAGAATTTCATGGCACACAAGAATACTCCAATTTCCGACTTCAGTGAAAAATCAACTAATGTCGAAGTTTGGGTAAAGATAGTACGAGTATGGTAAACTACAAGTCAGCTTAATCTGAAAGAAAAACATCTTATTCTTGGTGAACCAAATGTAAATTCTAAGTTATATTTATTTGTTGTTTTATCGTACTAGAAATTTTGTTTAAGTTCCATGGAAAAATTAGGGTTGTAAAATCGAAGTAAGAATTTTTTATAATTTAGTGGAGAATCACTACTTTGACTATTTAGATGAAGACGGATGGAGGACTTTCCGGCGATTTGAAGTTACACCAAGTGTTGGATTGAGAATGAATACTCCTCGCCGATTCCACATCGATTTAGTCAAACGTAGTCAAATATTTTATAGATTTTCACTTATTGAAAACCTATGTTTGAACGTTTTCCATTCCAACGAGTTCTCTAAAGGAATGTTGACAACACTTATACGTCTGGTATGTATTCTCAGTTTATTTACAAGGAATGAATATGTTATGTTTAAGTAATTTAACATCCCAAGTTGCTCAAATTTTGTAGACGTCGTTGGATGGGTTACTACGTTAGGATATTTAACTCTCTCTCTTTGGATGATTCTTATGAGAAGATATTTCGTGAACATGTGTCTAAAATTGATTTTAAGATGAAACTCATATGTTCATAAAACTTGGATTTAAAATTCAAAGTCATCCTCTATGTATGTCACCAACACTACTATTTAGGTTCTGATCGGTAAGAGCTGTAGCTTTAAAATTTTTGCTGTAGAAAAAAATCTGTAGACTTTTTGCTGTGGTTTTAGATTTTATTGCTGTAGAATTTTATGGAAAGCACTAAAAAATTGCTTTGGATATTTGGCTCTGCAGAGTACTTGTACAACTGTAGGTTATTTCAAAAGCTGTGGTTTCAAAAAAAAATTTAAAGCTTGATTGCTTTGAATTTGGTGCTTTAAAAATAAATAGGGCTGTGGACAGCACTTACAGCAACTACCAATCACCCTCTTAGTGGGTGTGAATTGGAATGCGAAGCTTCATGAGAGATTTTCCAAGATTTTGATCTGAAAAGTTGGAGGTTGACTAAGTACCATAAAATGTTCTTAGCTTTGCGTTTTTGGCGAATCAATTACATGGAGCAAGGCGAAATTTTTATGCATTTTAATATTAATGACTTCATTTGTGGCTATACTTTAACAGATTTACATTGTTGGCAATTTTCAAGAAAAGTCAAGATCACAAACTAAAGACTGTGTGTTAAATTCATCTTCGATCCACTATAGATTTAATAGTGATGTTATAATTATATTTTACAAACAAGGCGCGGAATAAACATTATATATAAAAATTATTTATTATATTAAAGGTCAGCAACTATTAAATATATAATTAAATTGATGCGTACATATAAATCAATTTTTTAATCTAAAAATATTTTTTTAAATATTTGATAGGATATGTAATTAAATTTAAATGATACTAACATACATAGTATATTTTAGTATATTTTTAATATTAATGTCTATTAAATGATGATTTCTACTCATATAGTTTTTTTTGATCATTTGTATTTTTTATAGAAAAAAAATTAAATTACTGATAACAAAATTTTCATTGTGGGATTAATAGTTTTAATAATTTATAATTTAAAAAAAAAAATAAGTTGTCAATGTTAGTTCAAAACTTTCACCAAAAAAATGTTCAAATAAATTTTGAAACTAAAAGATTTATGTACTTTATATGGTTTATAGTTTAATTTAAAACGATATATATATATATATATATATATATATATTAATCTTAATAATTAATTAAATTATACTTTTTACTTATATAATTTTGTAATCATTTGAATGTGAGACTTTTAACAGTTTTAGTAATTTATAGTCGTTTTTAAAAATTCAAAATATAACATATACAGAAAAATCTAATTTTTTTATTATATGGTTATTGTGGTTGTTTAATTTATTTAATAGTTTAATATTAAACAAATATGATAGAAGATACAATAATTTTTATCAAATCTTTATTATTCAAAATCATTAATTGCCATATATACTTTAGCCACATTAGGCAATTACGTAAATTTTATTTAAGGAAATAATAAATTACATTAATAATGAATTTATTGTTAGTTTAATAAAAAATTTATTATATAATTAGATGGACCAAGATATTTCTCTAATGATTCTAAGAATCATTCTAGTGATGACTACAAAAAGAAATTGTAATGTTTCTCAAATAATATATAGGTGATATTATTAGAAGTATTAATATACATAATATTTTAGATAAATATATTGATGCTTCTGATATTTTCGAATACGAGTAAAATTTTGATTCAGTTTGGTTCAGATCTGGTTCATCAAATACAGGAAATAAGGTGTCGTTCTGATATTTATGTCAGATTGGATTCGGTTTAACACCTTAAAATTTGTATCGGACCAGGCTTAGAACTTTGATCTAGGTAGTTTGCTCAGACTTATCATTGAACATAGAAGAGTACGTTGTTTAATAAATCATAAGAGATAATGTTGTCAATCAAAGGTTTTCTTTTGAGAGTTTTTTTATAGAAAATAATAAGAGTGTATATGTCATTTCCCATTAAAATTGTATTTCAAACTATTTTTGTAGTTGCAGTTTTGTAAACTTCTAAAGAAAAGGTCATATCTTACTAAACTTTCAAAAAAAAAATATATATATATATTCTTATTCTAAAAATGGAAAACATTTATATTTCAAAAAGGAAAACCTACAAACTATCTTATATTTGAGACAGAGGAGTACTATTTTCTCAGAAAATAGAATTTACTATATAAAATTTACTAAGGAAGGTAATCATGCCATAAATCATTGTAATACTACATTTTTTTTTCTAAAGTTGAAAAGAAATCAATTAAAGCTCCAATATATTGCTAACTTTAGTTCACATCTAAGGGCATGATTGCTTTTGCTGCTACCACCTCAAAATGCAGTTTTTGCGGTTGGTAACGGGTGTTGATGTTTTGCAACAAAATATTGTTTTTAAAACTGCATAAATATAAAAAGAAAAATATTCAATTAAAATGTTAAATTGAAGTGATAGAAATACTAAATTTTATATATTATATTTTAATTCGTAGTGTAAAAATTTAAAACAAAACTATTTTCTATATTTTAAAAAAAAAATAATAGTATAATTTTATAAATAAATTTTCTATATTTATTATAGTAATATTTTTTTTGATATTTTATAATTTTATAATATAAATATTGTTACTTATTATTTAACCATTGTTGCATTTGGGAGTTAACCAGTCATAAATATTTCGTAAATGCAACAATTTTTAACTGTCGTATCCGTCGTACAAATCTCTTAATAATGCTTAAAATTACAACCATCCGCATCCGCAAACACCCGCAACCGCTACGGTTACACTATCCAGGCCCTAAGTACAGATTGGTTATTTATATTTCAGTGATACTTATAGCTTTAAATCCATTCATTTGATAATTCAAAGAAATAAATATTATAATCAAGCATGGGTTTTCATTGTTGTACTGATATGAAAAGGGAAACTCTAATAAGATTTTTGTATTAACTGGCAGTTCAGAAATCCCAAAACTTCTTGGTTCAAAAATAGAAATATATTTTTTCAACACGTAAAATTCTTTTTAACAAAGAAAATATTCACGCTTAGTTAAGATCCACAAAATAAACCAAATAATTGAAGTCTGGTGGCAAGGGCTAATTCGGGGCATGACGTAAATTCATCTGTTTTGAATTTGATTCCAACTGAGAACAAAGTTGTTCTTATTTCATCAGTTTGGGTTTGTCTTTCGGTCCAAATAGTTTCTACGGTAATACAGTAATAAACGATTAAAACGATTTGGTTATTCTCTGGTATTAATTGAAAAATATTTCAAATAGTGGAGGTAATTGTAATCAACTATTTCTAGAACCTACCGGATCACTTGATAGGACATATAAAATTACAGAAAATAAAATAACAATGGAGGAAGAAAGTTGAGGCTTGATTGTGATAGGAGTCACGGTAATCTTACGGTCAGTGGGTACGTAGCATCTCCAAAAAAGCATGCATTCTGGAGTTTTTAGATTTATAATTAAGCTCCTTTTAACTTATTGCATATTCATGCCCTTTTTCAAAAAAAAAAAAAAAACTTATTGCATATTCACGAGAATGCAATGCTACTTTTTCGTTTAAGGATAGTTTCGGTTTTATTTATACAGGAAAATGTTTTGTAGAACTGGTATAAATGTTTTCACATCAACCAAAATTTACAAATTATTTACTGAAGCTACGGTGAACGATGAAAGTGCTATTAGGATGGGTAGGATAGATCAATATCCAATTTACGTTGGTATAAATTAGAAGACATAATAATAGGTACAACAATTAGAACATTTGTATTGGGCCCATACCTAAACCACCAAAGTCGTCATATATGTTTTTTGGGTCTGAACTGACCCAATTAACACTTGTGCATAACGAGGAGGCCTACGCATAATATTAGTAACCCGAAATCCAAACCGAACCCGAACCAAAAAATCCGATCTGTATCCGGTTCGAAATATAAAAAAATATCTGAATGGGTCTTGTAAGGTGGTACAAAACATATCCGAACCCGAAGTATTATTAACCGAACCCGAACGGATAACCCGAAAAACCGAAAAAACGAAAAAATCCGAAAAAATATCCGAAGAAACCGATCCGAATGTCCAAAATAATATACAATATAATTATATGAAACATGAATATATACTTCAAATATTCAATTTCATATTTATTTTGATATGTTGTCTAACAATAAGTATTTAAAATTTAAATAACTATCTTAAATACTTAATTATATATAAATAAATATTTATATTTCTTATATTTTACTTTTAAATTTTAGATTTTATTTCGGGTATATCCGAACCGATCCGATATAACCCAAATCCGAATGATATATGATTACTTTATGGGTTCTATGATGTGATACAAAACCGATCCGAACCCGATGTGTTATATCCGAACCCGACCCGTACTTGCAAATTTACTAGAATGAGACCTGAGAGGTGTTATAAAAAAAACCGAAATCCGAAAAACCCGATCCGAACGCCAGCGGGTACCCGAACGTCCATTCCTAATAACGAGACACTGAACATGTGGATGAAAGACAAAATCTTGGTTCATGAGTAAAACAACTGAAGGACCATTATAGATGGCGGAAGTGGGCGACGTTAACAGTGTGGCACCACGCTGCAATGACAAGAATTTGTGCTTTTTTCTAAAGAAAAATCGGTTTTATTCAGATGAAGCCAAAGGTTTTTCAGTATAGGAGAAATGCGATGTTAGATTTATATTTCACGTTTCATTTGGTTACGAAGATTACCAACCAAACTAATTGGAATGTGGAACTTAGATTAGCTCGTCGTTTGTCATGGTTTAGTCGAAATTTATCGCAATATACGACCTTTTGCAACAATCTACGCAGTAAAAACTCTATGAAATAATAATGTTGGGACTATAGTATTTTATTAAAATTTATAGAGTTATTAATGTACAAAAAGTTTTTTTAGATGTTTTTCTATTTTTGAATACTTTTATTTATAAAATAAAAAATAGTTCATTTTACTGATATACATAAAATAAATTTTAGAAATTAGACTTTCATATTGTTTTATTCTATTATTTAGTTTATATTTTATGTTTCATAAAATTTAAATGTGGTTTTATATATAATTTTACTAAATATTATCAAAATATATTGAAATTTTAAGAAAAAATAGAGATAATTTCATTGTGGATATAAAACCAACAATATAATGTTTAGTTTGTACTTATAATGTGTATATATATATATATATATTATTAATTTATAATTTTAACTGGACCATATATTTACATAGAATTTTCTATAAAAAATATTATTTTATTATTTTATCTATTTATATCATATTTTAAATTGATGCAACTCGAGACCAAAAAATTTTATTAATATATAGTGTTTATTAATTTACTGAATATTAATTTATAGAGTCTATACTGTACTATTTTTTTACAGTACAATAAACCGATTCACGTCTTTTGTTTTGTAGAATTGTAGCATCAGTGCAAAGTTTCTTTCATGATTTTTTTTTTTCAAAAAGAGTATAAGTTTCTTTAGGATTTAAGATCAATGAGGGCTCTTCAACTTAGAGCATTCGATTTTTGGTTTATTTTTTATTTTTTGGTTCTTTTGGATAGAGATATAGGAACCATTCATATATTATCAGACTTTTTTTTTTTTTATTAACCTGGGGGTATCCCGAATCTATGGAGAGCCCCAGACTAATCCCCAAGAAAAGGTGCAGCCCAGAGATAGATCCTCTCTCCGGGTATTCAAATGGACCCTAAAGCATAGATCCATATCTGTGTTAGGTAACCAATATAATTGTGACTTAGTTTCGCGCAGCAGGTGGATCGAACCTGAAACGTGTTGGCGTCTCAGTCCCGTCTCCTTACCACTCGACCACAATCACCCGGTCATATATCATAAGACCTGGTTCGGTTTTGTTTGATTTCTGTTTTTGTATAATTTTGGGTAAAATATTTGATAGTTCGAATTATTTGACTTAATTATCAGATATTCGATTTTGAGATGATAAATTTATTCGGATAATTCTACTATTAAATATTTTTGAATATAAATATTAAGTTTATATATGGTAATTATAAGTATTTGGTTATTTCTAAACTAAACATAATTAATATTTTTAAATATATAAATCATATTTCATATTTTTTGGTCTAGATTCGGTTCTCGGTTTTTCAAGTATAAAAAAGTAAAAACAATTTAGATATGTGTGAATTCGATTTTGGTTTTGGTTTCAACCTTTTTTCAGTTCTTCGGTTTTTGGGTAAATACCAGTCGTACTCCAACTTATGGTAATGATACATTGATAGCAGAATCTAATATATTAATTAAGGGTCCTATTTATATCTACTATTAAGTATTAACAAGTTATAGTAAGACTACATAAATAATTAGTTAATATAACATAGTTGATTCTTTATATTAATTATAAACCAACTATAAATTTATTTTTTTTTAATTATAACTAGATCCTGATCCGCGCGCCAGCGCGGATATGAATTTTCAGTTTTTAATTATTTATTTTATTAAACGATGTATTTGTAAAATTCATTCATATTATATTCATTAAGTAAATTTTTTTTTTGCATCTTAAACTATCTATTTTTTTTACGAATGTGTGATATCATATAAAACATATAGAAAAATGAGTATACATAGTTAATTAGATAATTGAAAAAACATAAATTTTTCTTTCGTTTTCGATATCATATAAATAATGATCCGCCGAGTTAACAAAAATCAATATTTTTTTATGTGTAATTTTGTTTTGACTATTTCCTTAAAACTAAACTAAATTTTACATATTTTAATTAGAATATTTTTAATATCTTTACCTTTTTATTTGAAATGCAACTCAATATTTTTTTAAAAATTATAACAAAATATTTAAAAAATATTTTTAGAATTTGTTTGAAAAATATGAAAATTACATTTTAAATTAAAATTATCCTAAATAATGATAAGTTTTGATGTAAACGAAAACTCAAATTATGTCAAAAATAATGACATTCAATGATAATAACAATTTTAATTGATTATTTTTTAAAAAATACATTTACAAAAATATTGTTTGAAAGGAAATTCATTTATCTTTCAAATATAAAATGAAAATATTATAATTAAATAATAAAAAATATAAATAAAAACCATAAATTTAGTAAATGACAAATGAGTTATATTAAGCTAAAATTTTATTTCTAACAATTTAGCGAATGACAAATGAGTTATGAGCAAATAATACCATATAATTTTTAAAAACATAGTCTTTCTTAAATATTTTTTGAATAAATAAATATTTTTTAATTTAATCAACTGAAAATAATATCCGTACAATTGTGTGAGTCAAATTCTAGTTTTATTGATGCATTTTATATATTAGTGTTGTATGTATTAGGTAACATTTTAATGATGCATGTTTTTTAAAATCTCCATTATTAAAATTATACACGTAAGGATAACTCATTACTTTTTTTTGTTGAATAAATGACATTATGTCCAAATTTATTTAAGGATATTTCATTAAGGTAACTCAAAAAGACAAACAATAAAATAGGAAGTTTAAATTCATTTAAGCATATTTCATTAATGTTACTGAAAAGACAAGTAATAAATTAGGCAGTTTTATTCGTTTTAGGATATTTCATAAATGCAACAGAAAAAAACAAGGAAAAAATAGGGAGTTTAATTAATGAAGTAAGAACATTTTCAAATGGGTACTTCTCTTTTAATAATATAGACAAGATCTATTGAAAAAGAATCTAACAATATCTTACTTAAAAATTTAAACATTTTATAAATAACACATTAGTTAATTTCGTAATTAGTAATATAATATTATTGTAAATTAATGTTAACTAAATTTTTATTATAAGACAAGAAAATAAAAATTCTATCCTATTTTCTTTTTAAAAATTATAATTATATTCTGTATTATATAAAAATAAAGTGCTATATGAATTAAATATGGCAAAATTAAATTAAATAAGTAAATTAGAAATTTTATTTTTAAAAATTTTTTATTAAAAAAATTATTACTCATCAATAAAATGGTTTAAAATTCGTAAACTATATAACATTTTATACAAAAATAAGTGTATTAACATAGGTTAAACTTTTATATCTACAACTATATATTTTATTTTATTTATTTTGAAACTATCAACAATATATTGTTAAAAGAATTTATCTACAAAAATATAATAGTATATAATAACTTTTATAAATATACTATTTAAAAATATCTTATTAGAAAACTATGAAATACAATAATTCATTTAAAATATCAATGACAAATAAGTTTTTTATTAAAACTATAACAAAATATGTTTAGAAATATTTTAGAAAATATTACCAAAAATTTAAATATTTTTATAAAATAATATATTAATGTAGTAAAAAATAAATTAAAATTCATGTAATATTCCAGACTCAAAAATAGTTGTGTAATTTTCCAAAAAACTTTTGACAAAATATAAAATCTTGAAAATAAATATTAAAAATATACTTCAAATTTTACAAAAGATAAAATCATAGATAATAAAGAATAAATAATAAATTTTGAAATGCACCACGAAAAAACAAACTATATATGTTGTAAAAATTAATGCAATCTAATATTTTGAAATTTTAATTAAAAAAGAAGAAAATTTAATATCATAACACCCAAAAATATCCTAAATCAATGTTTTACTAAAAGAATATTATAAATGATACTATGTATACAACTTACTACAATAATAGGGCTATATTATTTAAAGAAAACAGTGTTTTTACTTATAAATCCCTAAAATACTAAAATGATATATGTAAAAGTATATTTTTTTTAACGCAGCATGTAAATATAAATTATCTTAAACATATTTTTTTCTTTAATATAAGCAAATAAATTTTAAAAATGTATTATATGTAAAATGTATAACTTAAAGAAAAAACTATTTTGAAAGAGGTTCTCTATTGGATTATTTCAGATTGTTATTTTATTGTACCTACTCGAAATTATATTAATAAGTGATAAAAATTAATAACAAAGTAAATTGTATTAAATAAATTACTATATATTAATAATGCTGAATATGAAATATAAACAATAATATTATAGAGTTACACAATATATAACACTAAAATGAAAATTTTATATTTAAAACATTTGTAATAATATAAAATATATTTATAAATAAAAATAATTTATGCACATACGTGCGGGTAAAATCTAATATTTTCTTAAATACAAGATTTTCTTCGTAGATTAAAAAAAGACAAGAATTTTTTCAGTAATCGAAGACACTTAATTTATAGGCTATATAAGAGACTGTAGTTTTAGTAAAAAACACAAAAAGAAAACAGTAATCTCTTGTCGAGAATTTGAACACCTACTTAAACTATCTACGCTGGTTTATGGTTGTTTATGTTTATCAGCTATTAAGAGACTATAGTTTTTCAAAAATAAAAATAAAATAATAATCAAGTGTCAAGAACCTGAACACCTATTTTCAATAGGTGACGACGTTGATGAAAAAAATTTATGGTAAATTCTTGATTCCTCAGATTTTATATCAAGTAGATTAAATTTTTAGTCAACTAATTAAACATGTCTGTCTCATTTTTTTCTTCTATTTCTCATTGATGAATTCATTTATAAAGAAAATTTTTCCTCTTCAATTATGATAAAGAATAAATGAAAAAAAAAATTATTTTTAAAATTTCGAAAATGAATTTTTATTTATTTTTTGTTATTTTTTTTGTCATTCATGGAGCCGTTACCAGTCAAAGCCTACTATCTACGTTAGACTTTTTTATTTTCCTTCTTTTAAATATGATAATGGAGAATATCTTCAATAGTATATTTCTATTTTAAAAATAAATGAATGAAATTGTTCCTTTTACTATTAAAATATTTAATGGTGATGTTTAACGCGTTAGCTGAGCCCCATATCAGAATAGACCGAGGGGTGAACCACACTCGAGCCTCTATCTCATCCCTTCGCTCTTTTAAGGGAGTGGTCGTAATTAAGTTGAATTAAATTTAAGTTGAATTAATGAAAACCTAAAATGCAATATAACATATATATACTCTTTTCAAAAAAAAAATAACATATATTAAATAAAAATAAAACGACATAAGAACAATAAAAATTAAAATACCATGTTGTCAGGAATGAATATCATAAAAAGTGTTACGAACTAAATTACGTAAATTCATTTTTTTATTTTGAACTCACTCAATACATACGAACAGAAAATACATTCACCTTACCGCTATATGTATTCAACAAAACCATCATATACAGATATTCGATCTTAGATACCTAAAGCTATACGTTAAAACACAAGGACTAATTCACAAAATTAGATAATAACTCTAATACCTACAAAAATATATGATTTGACAATTCAATGACAAAGTAACCTCTAGGTTCTCAAATTTCTCCATGTGTCATGACAAAATTTGACAGCACAATGTCAAATTAATTCCAAAAATTTCACATATCTCAACACAAGGACACATAAACTTCCAAGATTCTCAAGCCTCTATATCAGCATTTCTATAAATACCATTAGAATCTCCATGTTTTACTTTCCTATATGTGCTATGTGATGTAATCTTACATATATCATCCAGATTTATTTCAGTAACTATTCCAACTATTATCTCCATATTTCTTTTGATTTTTATGTATAGTTGGGATGCTTATGAGCCTTGCTTTATGGGTTTTTAGTGTGAACTCTCTCGGATCTGTTGAATGATCTCATGATTTATGTTTAATGTTTCTCTTCTTAGATTTTTTTTCACGAGATAAGTTTACACGTATGTTTCAGATGAGGTTGGAGATCTCTGGTGTTGGACGTTAGTTTGGGCCTAATGCATGCTTATCGAACAAGTTTCTGATGAGAATTTGGACTTTATGTAAATGGTCTGATGAATTGGTTTTAGGACTTTGGGCTAACGGTTTCTTTATTCATTCTCTTGATTGATCGTATAAAACATATTATATTTTGTACTCTAAGACCATGGTTAATCCGGATTAAATAAGAGATATAAAATCGGTTTTTAGACGAAAAATATATAAAAAAAATATCAAAACATGAGTTAATAACTCCAAATTAAGAGCTCGGACTAATCACGCTCTAATCAACTCATGCATGCATGCAATAACTTGGTGACGTTTGGTGATTTGTTCTTAATGCTTGCTAAAACAATGGCACCTCTATTCCCAGCCGTCTATGGAAACGCTACCATGGGTCTCGAGCTTTTACCGTCTTTATTCACTTTTAGGGCCCAGTTTCTTGAGAAAAATATATAATAGGATTTGCATCTGAAACGAAACTTTTTTTAATGCTGAAGAAATTCTATAGAGTGTCAAAGAATACAAAACAAAAGTTTAGGAACCTAAACCATGATAAACAGAACCCAAATTAAAGACCATTAAGACAACAAACAAATGAAAATCACAGCTGCTGATCACACTGGTGACTGGCCACTTGATAGTCAACAAATTCTTGAACCAAAACCGGTCCAACAAATTCAATAAAGGCAAATGCTCTTCTACTGTGTAGGAAAACCTCTCCCTCTAACAATCCATGCGGATTGCAGCGCCTGCTAACTTCTGTTTCTTGGACCATGATATAATCCTATGTTACATTCCCTCGTAGTCTGTTCATTGATACGACACTCCAGAGCGGTGAACCATTGGTTACTATCTTCTCAACACTATGCAACTGTCTTGATTGCTAAGAAACTCCCTCTTTCTAACAAAAACAGGTTCATATTCTTCTTAATCATTTATAAGATCCACGGAAAAGCATTGTCCTATCTCCACTAAGACAAAAACCCAAAAGGTAGTTAAAATTACCATGGAGTCAATAATAATATTAAGGGAAATTTACTAGAATGACTCTAATTGATCTAAGAATTACTAGAATGAATGTTTTTTCAAAATTAATAGAATATTTTTTCTGGTCAAACTTGCCCTTTCACACAGTTATACAAAAAAAATATTACCAAAGTACCCTCGACGAAAAATTATATTTTTTAAAACAAAATCTATCGAGTAATAAATATATTTATAAAATCTGAGAAGAAATAAAAATCTACCGTTAAAGTGGTGCCAGAATTTCTTAGAAACGATAGATTTGTTCACACGGCAGATTTAATTGTCCGATTTGATTATAAAACAGATTTTTAAGCATATATAAGTGGAATGATTAGCAGATTTGTTAGAGGTGATAGATTTACGTGGTCAACTTATTTTCTCATGGATCAATTTTTTTTTGTTCGAATTATTTTTTACGGAGATTTATATATCCGATTTAAAATATAACTTTCGCAAACCAAATATAATGCAACTCTTTCAGCTTCACAATAATTCTAATAGCTGATTCCCTCAACTCAGACCAAACATCTTCCCCAAGTTCTTCTCTCACGATTTGAATGTTGGAGAGATAACAACTATGGTTCATGCTTCTACTCTGAACTAGGGTTTTTCCAACCTCATACTGACGATGAGGATACTTTCTCATACCTGAAGAAGAAACCATACCTGAAAAAGAAAGCACTTAACAAGTTACTTTCTTCTCTAGGAGCAAAATTTCTTACTAGTCTCATAATCGAAGTTCTGAAGAAAAAAAGCAGAAACAAAATTATGAATAATTAAGGCTACTGGATTTTTTTCACAATTTAAGAAAAATTGTGAGTAATCTTGGTATCTATGACCATGGGTTCAACTGAATTTTCATCAAGTGGTAAACGAACTAGGAATTAGAGTCTACAAATTTTCACAATCAATAAACAATAGTGAAAGAGTCTGTCATAACCAAACTTTAATTACAGAAAAAAAAAGTCGAGAGATTTCAAAGTGAAAGAATGTTGAAATTGAGATTTAGGGTTTTCGAAATTAAACATCTCAATCAAATAATATATGTTAAAAAAGTGTAATAACTACTGGGAATTGGATGATTTAGCACTTACAGTTGAAATTGGGATCTAGGTTTACACAAAAGAAAGACGATGGCGACTTGAGGGGGAGGTGTCGACGGCGGCTGTGACGTAGGAGTTGTCGACGGCGGCTATGACGTAGGAGATGTTGTCGGAGTGGGATAGGGACGACAGCGACTCTTGATTGGAGATTGTTCATGTCCTATGTTGATGTCGTCATGAGAGAGAGACCCGTCAAAACCAAGGTTTGTTTCTAGTTCTTGTTTTTGTCGATTTTGTTTTTTCAAATTTAACATATATTTTCCAATTTTTTAATTTATTTATGTGGCAGTTTTGTAGTTCATCAAATTAGTAATGGGCTTTTAGTAAATTTGCTTATACCTCATTTTAGTCTAGTAATTTAAATTTAATATGAGTTATTCTAGTAATTTTTAGATGAATGAGAGTTAGTCTAGGTAATTTCTCTAATATCTATATATATATATAAAGTTGGTTTTTTTCCTTCTTATGACATGTGGAAAGGGGTTTGTTGACATGTGTCCTCATATTTTTTTTTTAAAATCCTTCTTCATTTAAATTATTGTGATTTGCTCCATCAATTTTTAATTATGTACTATCTAATCTTTCTCATATTTGTTGGTCCCTAAAATTCAAGAAATAAATAAAAGAATATAAATATATTTTAAATATTTAATTTATTCACAGTTAAATCTATATATATCTATATATATAAAGTTGGTTTTTTCTCTTCTAATGACATGTGGAAGGGGGGTTTGTTGACATGTGTCCTCGTGTTTTTTTTTTAAATCCTTCTTCATTTAAATTATTGCAATTTGCTCCATCAATTTCTAATTATGTACTATCTAATCTTTCTCATATTTGTTGGTCCCTAAAATTCAAGAAATAAATAAAAGAATATAAATATATTTTAAATATTTAATTTATTCACAATTAAATATATATATATATATAAAGTTGACTTTTTTCCTTCTTATGACATGTGGAAGGGGGGTTTCGTCCTCTTGCAAAAGGTTTCATTCGTATGAAGATCCAGAACGGTTGTAGTGTGAGATTCTGGACAGATTTGTGGCACCCTAAGGGCCGACTGATTGACCTAGCGGGTGAAATAGGGACTCAGAAACTGGGTATTGGAAGGAGTGCTAGGATCTGTGACGTGTTCGTAGATGGTGAGTGGAGATTTCGTAGATGTCGTGACCATTTCCTTCAAGATCTTGTTCATGACATTCGAGAGCTCCCACTAATTTTGACTGCAAACGTGTCTGACGGGGTGTTATGGAGAGATGGAGACGACACCTATAGCAGCAGGTTTAACTCCAAGAACACTTGGGGTAATATTAGAAAGAAGAAGGATCAAGTAATGTGGAGTAGGCTGATTTGGTTTCAGCAAGGAGTGCCGAGATTTGCTTTCATCACGTGGTTGGCTGTAAGAGACAGGCTATCAACTGGACATCGCACTGCGCAGTGGGGCCAAGCACAATATTGTCTCTACTGTGGGGAGCCAGACGAAACCCGAGATCATCTATTCTTTGCTTGTCCGTACACATTCACACTTTGGCTCAAAGTTGCAGGAAACTTATTTGGCAAGGACCCAGATCCTGATTGGGATACTACCATCACGAGGCTCTTGACAGGTCACTATGATCGGCTTACATTTATTCTGCTCAGACTTGTGCTGCAGGTTACTATCTACTACATTTGGAGAGAACGGAATGAGAGACTCCACAACAATGTTTCAAAGCCGGTTGAGCACATTGCTAGATTGGTGGACAAGACAATTCGTAACCGCATCATGTCTACGCGTTATTACTTAAGGCCAAGGTTGCAAGGTCTGATGCAAAGGTGGTTTGGAGCTCATGATACTTAATTTGGTTGCTTGCTCTTATTATTCAATTGTAACCACATAGGCTTGTACATATATTCTTTCTAGTATGATCAATAAATTTGAAATTTCATCAAAAAAAAAATTATGAAGTTTTACTAAATTAATTGATAAAAAAATATGACGATTCTCATATATCATAAAATAGTGTTTAACATACATTAATACAAATGTAGAATGTGGTTAGAAATTTTAAAACAACACTAAAAAATTTCTCATATTTATTGGTCCCTAAAATTCAAGAAATAAATAAAAGAATAAAAATATATTTTAAATATTTAATTTATTCACAATTAAAAATGGCATAAACTTTCACCATTTTATTATTTTTACTAATTTTTATTATTTCATTTACAAATTATATATTTATTTCACTATTAATATCATAAGATAATCAAACTAAGAATAAGAAATTAGAGCATCAACGCAAATAACCAAGAAAGCGGGCCAAAGAAAGAATAATAATTGAAAGGCCAAAGCCACCAAGAAGCAGGAAGATATATGGCTAAAACACTAGAATCACAACCAGTAGCTAAAAGGTAAGAAATACCTCACAAACTAAACAAGAACATACAAGACGGCCATGCAAGTGCAAAACCACAAAGTTGTGGATAGAAGGGACCAAAGCTCCAAGAGACTAACTCCGCACACCTATACCAAGAGAAATATAGAAAGAAAGGAAACAATTTGAGAGAGGGAGAATGAAAGACAACCACTGAGAAATTAGAGACTAAACTTGAGACAAGAAATAACCTTCCAAGCCCACATAGCATACACGAACGAAAACATTATACAAACCTGAAGTGGCAAACATGGTGAAAAGGAGAGCCACCAGAGATGCGATGAAAGCTGCAAAGAGATACGAGAATAGAGAGGGAAAGGGAGACGAAACGAAATCAGAAAACTATGGAGCCGTCCTCGAGCCATAAAAGAGAGCATATAAACCAGAACACCAAAAAATAGATCTTAAAAACCAAGACGAACAGAGACACTATTGACGATAAGCCAACAACGATGAATACAACATCAAAGACGACTAAACTCTGGCTCAACCAAAGAGACGCAGTTCCAAACATCAGCTGAAATCTAAGGAAGAAGAAGACCTGTCAATATTGACTGGAACAGCCTACAATGACGTGAGAATCAACCGAACAACTGAAAACTCATAAACTTTATCTACAACAAATACCATATAATCTCACAGGTGAAGAAAGTAAGGAAGAACAAGAGAAAGAGGTGAATCTTTTTCCAGTGATGGTGAGAAGTATCGCACACCAGAAAGGTAACGAAATACATAGACGGTGACAGCTCAAGGTCAAAATATGGGGAGAGGGCAAAAAACACAGTTATAATTTTCAAAAAAAATAAAATACAATAAAAACATAGTTATACTTATTTATATATAATTAAGTATTTAAAGTAGTTATTTAAATTTTAAATACTTATTGTTAGATACCATATCAAAATAAATATGAAATTGGATATTTGAAGTATATATTCATGTTTCATATAATTACATTGTATATTAGTTTGGACATTCGGACCGGTTTCTTCGGATATCTTTTCGGATTTTTTTGGGTTTTTCAAATTTTCGGGTTACCCGTTTGGGTTTGGTTAATAACACTTTGGGTTCGGATATATTTTGTACAACCTTACAAGATCCATTCGGGTATTTTTTATATTTTGGACCGGGTACAGATCGGATTTTCCGGTTCGGGTTCGGTTCAGATTTCGGATTATGGATTTTATGCCCAGACCTAGTTTTAGGTCTTCTCCATGTGTGTTTATTTACATTTTCAGTTGTATATTTACTCTACAAAATTTGGTAACATTATATAAGAAAATAAAAATAGATGTCTATGTAACTCCGAAAGTAAACAAAAATAATATCTCTGTACAGTTATTAAAACATATACTAATGTTAATGTAAAGAAAACCAACCTGAGATTATGTCATGATCTAGATAGTAAATATGAAAGTCCCTAGCGTTTCTCCACCTTTTTTATTACGGAGGGGGCCTTGTAAATCTTTAACGTGAGCTTCGTACTTTCCTTTCTCGAATTCAAACAAACAGAGAAATAATTTAGTCAATTTCAGAAATGGTATTGACATAATTTGACGTTTACCTTATCATCACATATTCACAATACTGCATATAAATATATAGCTTTTGCCAATATCTAAAAGAGCAACAGAAATGAAAACATTCATACGTAAGTTAGAAGAGAAAAAGGTTCATGAAAACTCAATATGATTATGTCTCACTAACCTGGATTTTAACCTTTATCTGCTAACCAGTTGACCGGAGATTGTGTCCATCTAAATTTAGAATAGTAGACTTAGTGATGTTGATACGACTGTCAGATGTCATCGATATGTCTTTGTTAGTGATAATTGAAATTTTATTACTCTCGTAAAGAGAAAGAGAGACAGTCAATGAAATCATAGCATGTCGAGAAGAATTCATGTCAAATTTTATAGGGAGAAAGGTTAGCGGTTTCAAAGATTGTGGGATCATGATGTAGTGGGAGTGGGAAAGATAATAGAGATTATAAATCAGCTATTTGTTTTCGTGTAAAAGAATCTTTCTACATTTACTTTTTCTATAATTTTTTAATAAATTTCATGTGTCATTATTTTATTTGTTAGGTGATTTGCGATTTAGTATATAAGGGATATTTATTATTGCTCCCGATAAAAATGATTTCTAGAAGAGAGACTTAGTTTCAGTATTGTAAGAGCATCAGTATTGGTTTAATCTCTCAAGTCCAATTTCATAAATATTTATATTAATATTTCATCACCAATGATTTATGTGGGAACCGGAATTCACACCGTCGAGATTTGTTAATCGGAGGAAAGCCAAGCTAACTTAGCCTTCCCTGAAGGTCCCGGTTATCTGCTGGGCTACGCACAACACAATCAATATGAAAGAGTTGAAAGTAATAAATCGTAAAAGAGTGAAAAGAGAACAAAGAGGTCTTATTTCCGAATTCGCGTTTGAGCGTGAA
>NC_027750.1:30495787-30497452 GCF_000695525.1 Brassica oleracea var. oleracea
GCTTTTCCATTTTTCGTCACCCTTCATGATTATCTTCGGAAACTTGACATTTATCTTTTCCTGCGAATAAAAAATAGACCGTCATGTCAGCCTTAGGCTCAATCTTGTTCTAAATTCGTAAGTGGGCCGATTAGCCGCGGTTCAGGCCCCTTTTGGGCCGTTTTGGGACTTAGACGTTTTTACGATTTTTCCTAAGAAACAGCCGTTGGTTTTTCCGAAAGGATTCCAATTCCCCGTATAGTTAAGGCAACTGGTGTTCAAGCTAACCATAGCCGTTTTATACGGCAGGCAGGAATCCATTTCGACGACCAAGTTTTTATAACTTTCCCCAAAGTCTTTCATGCGGGTCGTCCTTGCCCAGGGGCGAGGTGACCTCGGTTGAGACGGTCCTCGCTTGCGATCGAGACCTCATCCAGACTGATCCTCTTCTCGATGACATGGGTATTGCGTCCAAGGGCCCAAGGATTGTGTTACGGGAACTTAGACGAGGATACACAGTTTCGGGACGAGAGGTCGGTCCTCGCCCATGGGCGAGGTGACTTTCAGGCATTGATTCCGTCGTGACCGATTTTAACCCCAACAGTTAGCCCCCCAGCTAGCTAGGATCTGTGGACATGGGTGTGAGGTCCTAGCTTGCGGTATGACTTATTTTGATGGAATTAGACGTAGTCGTTTGTCGAAAGTCTGAGAATGAATAGTAAACTTTTTTCATATATATAGGTGGAGTAGGTTTTTTTTTTTTTTTGCAGCGAACAGTATCCTCCCCGCTATCCCCAGAGACCTGTTTGCTAAGCGCGATCTTCTCTGCAACGGTCCGTTCTTTTGGGATTCCTTCACCCTAGACAGGATCCAGAATGCAGTGAGGATCCCCTTCCGAACGACTTCTTTGCCAACCTTCCTCTCAGTTTTACTATTGCAGTGTCACTGGATGAAGCGCCGAGGAGAGAAGTGGTCGCGGAAGGTTCTCGGTTAATCAACGAGGTTTAGTCTCTGAAAAATTATTTTTTTGGCGATTCTTCGTTTTTCGCTTCAATGTTTGACCCTTGATTCGTGTAGGGAATGCGGGTCTTTAATTCAACACTTGACTGAAGTTTCAGAGAGGCGCGTCTGCGCGTCTTTCGCACTTCAAGGCCGAAGAGATCGCGAGGAAGTTCATCCGCTTTGAGAATGAGGTTGCGGAGAGAGAGCACAAACAGGCTGAGTCCCATTCCTGAGCTCTCATTCGTGCGGAGAGGATAGGGAGGAGGACGATTGCTGCTGAGTTAGTGAGGAGAGCTACATTGTTTTATGCTGAGTTCAAGAGTTTCAAGGACGCTCAAGACTACGTGGGTGACTTCCGCGAAATCCGCGGTTCGGTTGGTACCCTTTGGAAGTCGCAGAACGCTGATTTCTATTTTCTCTCCGAGGTTGCTGAGATGCCGGGCCTCATGGATGGGTGCGCCCAGGCCGAGTCGATGGTTCCTCCAATCGAGGGGAGAGTCCGAGAGCTTTGGGAACCCATCGAGGTTTCGTAAGACACGACGGAAGCGGGAGCTGATGCTGCGGATGAGGGAGGAGAAGTGGATCAGCCTGTGGACTCATTTGGAGCCTCGATTTCCGGGTATCTTGACCTTGATCTCTGAAGGTCGTCGGGATTGTTTTCCCTTTGCCTTTATCTCAAGATTT
>NC_027750.1:30497683-30500334 GCF_000695525.1 Brassica oleracea var. oleracea
TCGAGGGAAAGACACGAGTAGTCACTTCGTATCTTAACTCTTAATTTGTCGTTCCGTTCGTTTGCTCTTTCGAGGGTATTCGAAAACGTTTAAGAGTTTTACGAAGTTTCGTGAGCGTTTTAGATGTGGACGATGAGACATGTCTTAAGATCTCATATCAGTTTCGATATCATGCCTTGAGATGTTAGTGGACAAGTAGGACTGGGTTTAGGGAAAGACCTAGGTTTACTTTCGGCTCTAAGGCTATGCGACGACTAATCGGCTTTCGTTTTGCCCGTTGGCGATTTCTACCTGATTCTTTCCGATTAAAGTCTGCGACTGGGCGCCGGCTTATATGACTTGTGTGGGAAGAATCGGGCACTCTCCAGAGAACGTCTGGTGTGATGACCAAAATCTTGGATTTTCTTGTATAGCGCGCTATGGTATCCTTGTCGGATGTAAGAGAACCTTTAGTTTTTATGAAAGGTTTGACTACGAGTTCTTTTTTAGAGAACGTTTTGGACTTGTCCGTTGGGGCCAATCGACGGGCATTTTGTATTTTAGAGTCACAGACAGACTCTGTATTTGGATAATATCTTTTGAGAAATATTTGCGACGTCTCGCTTACTCGAAGATATGTCTTTTGATGTGAGATGGCTACGATCTTCGTCTTTATAGAAGATGCGTTTTTCCGGTCTTGCTTGACCATGAGTATGTGTGAATTATGTAGGAATTAATTTTCGTTCAAGGACTGCTTGGACGGTATGCCCTCATATTGAGCGTTTCTTAGGCCAACCTTAGATTACTGTGACTTATTGCAAGTGAATCGTAAGATCGGAAGAAGGTAGAATTTATTGAAAAAGTTTCAAAAATATCGAGTACATTCATGGATATTTCGGACTTTGTGGGAGTATACGAGTATACGTACCCCCCCCCCCATTTTAACGAGGGGGATAGCTGAACTTATCGCTATGACAAGCTGCCTACGTACCTCTTTCGAGGATCAAGCCATCTCGTAGTTCTGCTTGTTGCTGCGGGTGTTCCTACTCGCTGGATGGGATCGTTCCGGTTACTTCAGCAGATGGGGCTTCAGTTGGATCGACGATCGTCTCAGGAGTCGGGCTGTCCGCTGGCAAGGCGATGGACTCGGGGACTATGTCACTGTTTGGAGTCGTTGCTTGGTCGGGTGATTCTGGATCACTTTTTATGGAGTTCTCGGGAGCGTTTTGAGCTTTTTTAGCCCGCTTCGTGTTAACCGCGGGGGTGTTCCAAGTTTGTCGTAGTTTATGCTCGGCCAAGAAACAGAGCCTACACTGAATCTGGCATCCCCAGATTACCGCTGTTCCGTTTGGAGTTGGGAACTTGATGCCAAGGTGGTAAGTCGACGGGGCCGCTTTCATGGCATTGATCCAAGGAGTTCCCATGATGACATTGTAGATGGCCGGGTTATCGACTACCGCGAAGGCAATGATTTTTGTCACCTCTTTAGCCATCACTGGGAGTTTGATTGATCCGAGGGTCATTGACGTTGCACCTGAGAAACCAGTGAGAGGTTTTGGTTATGGGACGACTTCTCCGAGTTCGATGTTCATCCTCCGGAGGGTATCGGGGAAGATGACGTTGACTGTGCTTCCCGTGTCGATAAGGATCCTTCCCACTTCAAGGTCTCGGATTACCAGATCGATAACCAATGGGTCGCATTGAGGTTTGTCGATTCCGATGGTTTCCCGCTCTTCGATGACGATCTTGTCGTTAGGGGCGTCGTCGGTTGGGGACCGAGCCGGCCAGCTTGAACTCGTCTCAACCCTCCGTCCATAAGCTTTGATCGACGAGATCGAATCATGATAGAATTGCGATCCCCCGATGATCATGCTCACCCTTCGACGGCTGCTGTCGTTTCCTCGGTTATCCTGCCTCTTTCCGCGTTTTCGCCCGACTGATTTTCGCGGGTGTCGTTTTCGGGGGAATCTTTATCAGTTTTGCCTGTGACCTTCCAAATTTCGCCGGCGAGGAGCTTCGCAGCAATCCTTGCGCCAAAAACCTTACAGTTCATAGTGGAATGACATCTGGTCTGGTGGAACTCGCAGTAGGAATTATCCTTGAACTGGTTCATGGTCCAGGTATTTCCGGAAGCCTTTCCCTGTTCGGAGTTGATAGCGTAATTATGCTCACCCTGGAGATATTCTCCCTCATGGTGGACATACATGTCGTTACGAGGGTTTTTCCTTCTCACGGACGTCTTCTGCGGGTTGTACTTCTGGGAGAGGACTTTCATCTCTTCTTCCATCATGATGAAGTCCGGTTCGTTGTGAAGAGCGTCCTGGATTGTTCTCGGTTTTTCAAGGGATATCCATTGCCGGAGTTTCGACCTATACCAGAGAATTTTCCGCAAAGCGTCGACCGCCACTTTGTCGCTGATTCCAGTGACCCTTGCCATTACCAGCTTGAACATGTTCATGAATTCGCGAAGTGGTTCGTCTTCTCTTTGAGATAGACTCCAAAGGTCGACGTCTGAGGATTCCCTGTCCATGAACATGGAATACTGTTTGAGAAACTCTGAGGCGAGCTGACGGAAACTTCCGATAGAGTTTCGTTTCAGACGAGAAAACCATTCGAGTGCGGCTCCTTTCAGGTTTTCGACGAAGAGGAGGCAGTAGCCAGCGTCTCGTTCG